>NC_091441.1:40523685-40779563 GCF_964237555.1 Oryctolagus cuniculus | reverse complement strand
GTGTGTGTGTAATTGAAAAATATATATTTAAATGTATATATTTAAATATTTAGTTGAAAGACAGTGAGGCAGAGGCATAGAGAAAGAGCTCTTCCATCCACTGGTTCATTCTCCAAATGACAACAATGGCTGGAGCTGGGACAATCCGAAGCCAAGAACCAAGAGCTTCTTCTGGGTCTTCCATGTGGGTGCAGGGGCCCAAGGATTTGGGCCATCTTCCACTGCTTTCCCAAACCATAGCAGAAAGATGGATCGGAAGTGGAGCAGACAGGACTCGAACCAGTGGCCATATGAGATGCGGGCACTGCAGGCAGTGGTTTTACCTTTTAAGCCACACCATTTGCCCTTTAGCAGGTAATATTAATTTCATCTGGTTTTCTTTTAGTTTTCCTTCCTTCCTTCCTTCCTTTCTCTCTCTCTCTCTCTCTCCACACCCACACCCACACACACACACACACACACACACAGTCATCCCTTTGATGTTTTCTTTTAGACATTGTCTCAACTTTTAAAAAAATTATATTTTCATTTTATTTGAAAGTCATAGAGAGATAGACAGATGGAGAGAGATCTTCCATTCAGTGGTTCAATCTCCAAATGCCCACAACAGCTAGGACTGAGGCAGGCAAAGTCTAGATTCCCAGAACTCAGTATGAGTCTCCCATATGGGTGGTCAAGTATTTGAGCTGTCACCTGCTGACTCTCAAGATGCACTTTAGCAGGAACCTTGGTCAGAAGCAGAGTAGCCAGGACTCAAACCCAGGCACTTTGATATTGGATATGGATATCCTAACTGGTAACTTAACAGCTGAAACATATGCCCACTCCTCTCAACTTTTTTTTTTCCTTACCTTCAGCTGTTGTCTGAAATCTTCAGCTTTTGTAGGTTTTGAGTGCAGGTCTTCTGAATGTGGGGTTTCCTAAATATTTTTATGTTGAGTTTATTATGAAGCAAACTCCTTTTTCAAAGGGGCTCAGTGTCCTGTGTGCTGATTGATTAGATGAAGGATCAATTTTCTTGGCAATGGGAAATATTTGTAGTCTAACCAAGAATAATTTGTGATTCTTATTTCAGCATACCTAGCTATCACGGCATCTTTGAGCACGAGATGGCAGTACCAGCAGATGACAATACCAGGCCTTTTGGTACTGTTGGTGGGAAAGGGGAACACCAGTTTCACTCACTTCCTTCCTTTTCCTTAGTTCCATCCCATTCACCCTCCACTCTAAAGGGAGAGAGAGACAGTATGTGGCTGTCATTGCACAATAGCATGAAGACCATATTCTGTTCCATAGTCCTCCAGTCAAAGCATGCCTTATAACTGCTGCTATCCTAAGGCCAATTTTCTATGCTTCTACTGGGAGGGAAAAAAAAAGCTTCCTTAAATATGTCATTCTAAATTTGTTTCTTTTCAAGAAAGTTTGGGAGAAAAGTGGGCTAGAGGCTTGTTCTTTGGTTTTATTTAAGAATGAGAAGTCCCAGCTAAGAACACTCATTTTTTCTGACCATTTGATATCCACTCTGTATTAAACAACTTAAAAATAAATTAGGGGGGCTGGCGCTGGTGCCGTGGCTCACTTGGCTAATCCTCCACCTGCGGCGCCGGCACCCCAGGTGTCACTCCCCCTCTTCGCGGAGGAACGACACTAAACCCTGCCTAGGCTTCATATCCGAGTCACGGCACCATTATGTCGCTCCCCCTCTTCGTGGAGGAACGACACAGGACCCTGCGCTGTTCTTTCGTCTGCTCGGCCCTCCCCGGGTTGGCTGCTGGTTCTTCCCGGGTTGGCTACCGTCCCTTCCACCTCCGTGGAAGGGCAGTTCCCCCTGCCACTTTCCCCACTTCCGCAGGGGAGCGGCACACCGCCGGCCGGCTCTCTCTGGGGCTGCTCAGGTGTTCCTTCAGATAGATGTTCCTGGTGCATGCCGTCTCTCTCCTCCATTATAGTCCTCTTCCACCAATCCCAACTCTGCTACCCACACACCGAGTACGCTGCTCTCCTCCAATCAGGAGCAGCTCCTGCAGCTTGTCAAGTTGGTGAAAGGCAGCTGTGTAGAAGCTGTTTACTCCTCCCCAGCGCCATATTGTGGGAGAGCAGATGCATAGAATAAGTCTTAATTCCAGTAACAGTCTAGTCCGAGTTGCTCCCCACACCCGGGTTCTAGTCCTGGCTGCTCCTCTTCCAGTCCAGCTCTCTGCTGTGGGCCGGGAGGGCAGTGGAGGATGGCCCAAGTGCTTGGGCCCCTGCACCTGCATGGGAGACCAGGAAGAACCACCTGGCTCCTGGCTTCGGATTGGCGCAGTGCGCTGGCTGTAGTGGCCATTTGGGGAGTGAACTAACGGAAGGAAGACCTTTCTTTCTGTCTGTCTCACTGTCTAACTCTGCCTAATATAAGTAAATAAATAAATAAATAAGGGAAATGAGAGAGAAGATACAAATCTTTCTTGTAGAAAAATCTTAAGAGTTTGTACATTCTATCCCTTTGGGGAGGTGGAGCTAAATTCCTGTCTTCTATTCCTGAGGGTGAGTTTCACCCAAAGAAATAGAAAAAGATAAAAACCTTTACAGTGACTTAAGACAAATGATCAAGGTCCATAACCACCAGTGTCTTGTGGATGTCTTGTATCTGATATGCAGTGATGAGAATGGTACTTCACCTCTGTAGTGTTCTTCCCAAAAACCCATAACAATGGAAAAAGTGCCAGACAAGCTCAAGTTCAGAAACATTTTACAAAAATACCTGGCTAGTACTCTTGAAAACTGTTGAAGTTCCAAAACCAAGGAAACCATCTGGAAAATGGCACAGACTACAAGATAATAAGGATACTTGACAATTAAATGCAAGGTGATGCCCTGGACTAGATTCTTGGCCAGAAAAAGAACAGTATTAGAAATGGGGGCAGGCACTGTGGCACAGCGGCTTAATGCCCTGGCCTGAAGTGCTGACATCCCATATGAACGCCAGTTCGAGACCTGGCTGCTATACTAACAATCCAGCTCTCTGATAGGGCCTGGGAAAGCAGTGGAAGATTGGCCAAGTCCTTGGGCCCCTGCACCCATGTGGGAGACCCGGAAGAAGCTCCTGGCTCCTGGTTTCGGATCGGTGCAGCTCCAGCTGTTGTGGCCAATTGTGGAGTGAACCATCGGATAGAAGACCTCTCTCTCTCTCTGCCTCTCCTCTCTCTGTATAACTATGACTTTCAAATAAATAAATAAATCTTTAAAAAAGAGAAATATTAGTGAACTCTAAAGTGTGGAGTTTACTTAATAGTAATGTAACATTGTACATTTTGACAAATTTACCATCTCAAAAATTAATGATAGGGAAACCTGAATAAGGGATATATGAGAATACTGTAGTATGTTTGCAACTTCTGTAAATCGAAAATATTCTAAAATTTGCAGATTAATAAAATTAATCATAATACTATAGCAAAGCTGTTGCTTGGAGTATGTGCCTCCTGTGAGTAGAGACAATTTGGTGACGGTAGCTTTTTCCTTGATATGATCATTTTCACTGTGGAAGGGAGGAGAGGAAAGTGGTTCCAAATTGATGTGCACATTAAGAATAAGAAGGTGTGATTCAACAGAAAAAATACATTCATATAGTGCAGGTAAAGCTGAGATTTCTTTTGTTGCCTGCAGTTGCTCACCTGATTTAAAAGGAATTACATGAACTGCTAACATTGGCTATCAACTCCAGATGTGAAAGAGTACTTTTCTGTTCTATCAATATTGTTTTTTATTTTATGAGCACTCAAGGGGCAGGTGGTGGTGGTGTTCTAATTATTTTACTGCTGCTTGTTCTGCCTACTCAGGAGGAGATAAAGGTCTTGACCCTTTAAACCCTAAGTGAATGGTCTAGTGCTAAGAGAATGGACCCTGTGCCACACTGCTGGGATTGGAATCCCAGTTCCACAGCTTCCAACTGTGTGATCCTGAGCAATTAACTTAATCTTCTTGTATCTGTTTCTTCATCTGTAAAATGAGAAACTAATTTTACCTCAGAGGGTTTTTGTGACACAAGTATCTGACCTGTGCCAAATGATCTGTAAGTGTATGCCTGTTGTTGCTTTTATTGTTTGTAATTATCAAGTCCCACTAATGTGGAATATTGTTGCTATTATGAGACACTTTTGTTTCAGTACTTTGAATACTTTTGTTTTCAAGTCTTCAAGATTTTCTGTTTGGCTTTGGTTTTCATTAGTTTGACAATGGTATCCTTAGGGTGTGTGTGTATTCATCCAGCTTAGAGTTCTTTGAGCTTCTTTAGTCTGTGGTTCTTTGTGTTTTGTTAATTTTGCAAAGTTCCTGACCATTATCTCTTCAGATATTTCTTCTGCCCTTTGCCTCTCATCTCCCTCTGAGTTTCCAATTATACATGTTTGCTATGGCCCCACAGATCTGGGATCCTCTCTTCGTTTTATTTTCTTTGTATTTCATTTTGGATAATTTCTGCTGCCTTGTTTTCAAGCTCTTTGATTATTCTCTGTGCTCTGTCCAGTTTGTTGATAAGACCATAAAAGGAACTCTATTTATTACAGTATGTTTATTTTTACTGTCTTTTAAAGATTTTATTTATTTGAGAGGTAGAATTACAGACAGTGAGAGGAAGAGACAGAGAGAAAGGTCTTCCATCCCCTGATTCACTCCCCAAATGGCTGCAATTGCCGGAGCTAGGCCAATCCGAAGCCAGAAGCCAGGAGCTTCTTCTGGGTCTTCCACACAGGTGCATGGGCCATTTTCCACTGCTTTCCCAGGCCATAGCAGAGAGCTAGATTGGAAGAGGAGCAGCTGGAATTAGAACTAGCACCTATATAGGATGATGGCACTGCAGGAGGAGGATTAATGTACTGCACCACCACCAGGGCACCAGCCCCTGTTGGTGTAGTCTTATACTTACCTCCTCTCCTCAAAGGAGACCAGTGCCTGGGCTGTAGCCCAAAGAACCACACAAAGGATCCATGCAGCCCTTGATGTGAACATGGATCCTGCAACAATGTCTCTCACCACAGAATCAGGGAGGCTTGAGCTTGTGGAGCCGCCCATAGTGACTGCCCAAAGTCTCAGCGACTCCCTGCGCCTTCCCACGCAGCCAGTGTTTTCACAGTCCCAGCACATGAGGCTCCCACCGTCACGAGCACCCAGCCCCTGTCAGTGCTCCCAGCCAGACTCAGGTGTTTCTTCTCGGCTGGTTGCTGGACTGTAGACATGAGCTGGCTCAGCTGTTATGTATGTCAAAAATGGTGCCTGCCCTCTCAGCTCGGTACAGGATGCCTGTGCCAGGTGGTTGGGGAGATTAAAACGGACCCCCTTTATTTTCCCCTCTAGGTTGGCAGGTACACTGTCTTCCACAGAGTTCCAAGCCAGGCCCATTCCACACTCTTCCCACAGCTTTATTGCCAGTGGCTTAGGCTGCTGCAATCTGGTCTAACCTCATCCAAAGCTGGTGCTGTGGCTCTTGACTGCTGAGGTCCCGAGCTCTGCATGTCCATTCCCTCCATGTAGGTCCACAGTGTCCTGCCAGTTTGTGTGGCGTGTCATTTGCCGTTTTCTCCCTCTTTCCTGAAATTGCACTCTCTCCACTTTTTTTAAACTATCCTCCTCTAGACTAGAGCAGTAAACTCTCTTGCTATTCCTCCATCTTCTTCCTTTTCTCAGTAAATCTTAAAAAATGAATCTGGCCATGCTGGCAACCTGATACCAGACTTCCAGCTGCCAGAACTGTGAAAAATAAGTTTCTGCTGTCCGTATGCCTCTGAGTATATGGATCTCTGTTACAGCAGTCCCGACTCACTGAAACGGTTGGGCAGGCCTTTTTATTAGCACCTTCCAGCTTTTGCTTTCTATGCAGGGGATCTTGTTCACATGTACCACTCCTATGTCTCTTGCTCTACCCTTACTCACTCTTTCTTTCTTTCTTTCTTTCTTTCTTTCTTTCTTTCTTTCTTTCTTTCTTTCTTTCTTTTTTTTTTTAATTTATTTGACAGGTAGAGAGAGAGACAGAAAGATCTTCCTTTCGTTGGTTCACTCCCCAAATGGCCGCCACAACTGGTGCTGCGCCGATCCAAAGCCAGGAGCCAGGTGGTTCTTCCTGGTCTCCCATGTGGGTGCAGGGGCCCAAGCACCTGGGCCATCCTCCACTGCACTTCCAGGCCACAGCAGAGAGCTGGACTGGAAGAGGAGCAGCCGGGACTAGAACTTGGCGCCTATATGGGATGCTGGCGCCGCAGGCGGAGGATTAACCAAATGAGCCACGGTGCCGGCACCCTTACTGTTTCTTATAAGCACCTATTGGAGGCCATGAAAAAGATCTAGTGAGTGAGTGCACACTCCTTGTGTCTGATTCTGCCAGCAATGCTTAAATTGTCACAATATCTCACAGTAGTTGTTTCTTATATGCCTTGATGGCTATCTCTTTCTCTGGGTTCTGTGTCCTTTCCAAGGTTTATCAGTCTGTGGAATTCAAATCACCTGATTGCCTTGTGACTTCACCTTTCTGATGGGCTCCAAAATGATATATTTTGCAGATTATCTGGCTCTTTGTCATTGTCAGTATAGAAGTAACATTCCCTTGAGACTCTGTATGTTCCAGACCTTCTTGGCCTCCCTTCTAATGCTGATAGATATTTTACATATAAGTTAAATAGTTCTAAGAAGAAATACTTGACATTTATCATTCTGCCTTTACTAATTTTGAGTCTAGTAAAAATAGTGCTTAAAGATTTTTAAAATAATGATAGCACCATGTGAATGAATAAGAGCATATTCTTTTATAGACTTTTTGAATCCTGCAAAGCATTGTGGTGCTTTGATTCTATTGTAGTAGAAGAATGGCTTTCCTACCGTGCTGTGCATCTGGTTACAGAATCCACTTTACAATTCTTGTTCTACCCTTTGATTAAATCAGATAGGAGTAATGGCCACTCATTTTCATCTTAATTTTTCTTTTTAAAAATAAGATGAATAGAGTACTTTGTTCAAAGTGAATCTGAATGTTATGTTATAGCATTAATGCTTTAACAATTCCATAACAAATAAGTTTTAAAATAAAAAATTTTCCATCTGAGCTTAGAGCTCTACATTTGTCATAGTTAGCAGTTTTGCTATCTACTGGCTTTTCATTTATATCATTTGTTATATTCCTCCATTGATGTTCCAAAATTAGGACAATCATTAAGACTGTAGCCATGAATTTCTCCTGCTTTTAGCATTGCTCTAATGAAAAGCAAACAAATAGGCAAAATCCTCACACAGAAAAAGAGGCCTTTGGGCTAGAATCTAGGGTTATAAAGACAATTATAGGCATCCTGACCTTTTTTTCTGCAGGTAGCAAGAGGTTTTCTAGTTCTAGTTGGACTCTCTTAGCTTAGCACTATCATATATTGGAAAAAAAATTTTTCTCTGATTTGGAAATGTAAAATGTTAATTTACTCTACAGCTTTTATTTTAAACTAGGAATAAAGTGGTCAGTTATGTACCATGTTACAATGTTTTTGTTGGTTTTTGCTTTAGAGAATATATGCTATGATTTTTTAAATTTTTTTTTATTTTTATTTGACAGAGTTATAGACAGTGAGAGAGAGAGAGAGGCAGACAGACAGACAGACAGAGAGAAAGGTCTTCCTTCCATTGTTGGTTCACTCCCCAAATGGCCACTATGGCCAGCACTGCACCGATCCGAAGCCAGGAGCCAGGTGGTTTCTTCCTGGTCTCCCATGCAAGTGCAGAGGCCCAAGCACCTGGGCCATCCTCCACTGCCCTCCCGGGCCACAGCAGAGAGCTGGACTGGAAGAGGAGCAACCAGGACTAGAACCCGACGCTCATATGGGATGCCGACGCCACAGACGGAAGATTAATCAAGTGAGCCACGTCACTGGCCCTGATGATTTTTTTTTTAATTACCAGACTTACTTTTACTTTTTTAAATTTTAGTTTTGTTTTACATTTGATAGTTTACTTATGATTTTATGTATTCTCTATAAGAATGTTTTTGCTCATGGAATTTTACCTTGCATATCATATTTCTCAGAAATGTGATATATAATTTAACAAAATCAGTTATAAAAGATTTAAATAATAAGCATTTTTTTTTTGACAGGCAGAGTGGACAGTGAGAGAGAGAGACAGAGAGAAAGGTCTTCCTTTGCCGTTGGTTCACCCTCCAATGGCCGCCGCAGCTGGTGCGCCCGGCGCGCCGCACTGATCCAAAGGTAGGAGCCAGGTGCTTCTCCAGGTCTCCCATGGGGTGCAGGGCCCAAGCACTTGGGCCATCCTCCACTGCACTCCCGGGCCACAGCAGAGAGCTGGCCTGGAAGAGGGGCAACCGGGACAGAATCCGGCGCCCCGACTGGGACTAGAACCCGGTGTGCCGGCGCCACTAGGTGGAGGATTAGCCTATTGAGCCGCAGCGCCGGCCAAATAATAAGCATTTAAATGTAATGGCTTTTTCTAGGATAAATTGGGACTCTTACCTTTTTCAGACTTTGCATGATTTTTCTAATCTCTATTTTAACCATTTGGGTTTCTTGTAGCTTTTGATTATTTTATATTTTCAAGGGCATATAGAGGAAACAAAAGAAGCTTGGCAAGATTTTTCCAATCTGTGTGTTTTCAGCATTTGGATTTGATATCGTTTTTGATTAGAATCACATCCTCCTCTGCCACTGATACTCAAGTTTGTACCTATAACTAAGAGAGCATTCTTCTTTTCCAAAAATCAGGACGAAACATGCTAATAAATCCTACAGTTCCCATGGATCAGTTATGTAGAAAGTCTCCCAAACACTCAAATAATTAAGATCTATCTATTTCCCAGTCAATTGATTGTTGCTTTCTAGATTAGATTCCTCACTGCTTTGTTTAAACGGAGGAGGTAAATGACTCAGAGCAGTGGGGCTCCTCCCACTTCCCACAGGGATCCTTACCTAATCTACTCAGCTGTTTATCAATTAGTAGTGCTGTTGTCTGCATGGGAATTGGTAGGAAAAATCATTTATGACCCAGTTTGCAACACAAACACAAGAGATAGCAAGAATAGGGAAGGGAAGTCAGTGAAGGCAAGGTTTCCAAATGCTTAAGTTTTGAAGGTTTTCTGAAAGTTCCATTTTTTTTTTTTTAAAAACAGGCTTTGGTACCAAGCATGGCTCTGAGAAGAGATCTTTTTCTTCAAAGGTCTTGTCAGCTTTTTGCCCTAATCTCACACTAATTATATTTGCATTTGCTCCACATATGGAGCTCCTTGGACAATGGCCTAGTTTATAAGGGAAACAGATAAAAAATTGAATATCTGTTTCCATAAATTTCCCATTGTGTCTGTCTTTTAGTCTGTATTCCCTGTCTCCTGTCTTTTTTTTTTTCTTCTGCTATCCCTTCTGTTTGAGTCTCTTAATTATAAATTTTCTTACACGTTTTTATGTTGGCATCTTTGTGAGAGTAAATTTTACTATTTGAAGAATAGTTTTTCTTGATTTAATAAGTCAATGAAAGTTTATGGGTAACAAGGGTAAAACTTGAGGAACGGAAAAGCATCTACTCGTATTACTGTGATATGATAAAATAAGGTCAGTAATACATCTGCAATTTTATTGAAAATTTAGTCCAAGTTCTCAAAGAGGTAATCACTCTTAAAACCCAGTCACTGTGATCTTAGCATCTTTTCTCTGCAGACTATATAATTTTCATTCATGAGTTCCCCAGTCTGTTAATCTTTTGAAACCCTGGGAAAGTTACAGCTGTAGTCCTTTTATTCTTCTGTTGGGTAGGACAGGGCTTGGCAAATCATGGCTCAGAGACCAAATTCAAACTACTTCCTCTTTTTTGTAAATGAAGTTTTATTGCAACACAACCACACTTGGTTATGTATTGTCTGTGGCTACTTTTGTGGTACAGTGGCAGAGTTGAGCAGTCAGGGGAGACTGTATGACTTGCTAAACCTAAAATACTGTCTGACTCTTAACACAGAAAATTTGCCAAAGACTAAGTAGAAATCCTCCTCCCAAAATGAGACCTCTAGACTCCTCCTGTCCCCATTTTCTCTTACCCACACTTGAAGACACTTCATATAAAAATGGCAAGTTTGGATCTCTTTTGGTATAAACCTGTCAGCTTAAGTAACAAGGGCATTTACCCCTCTTGTTAAAAGCTGCCCACATGATGTCATCTCTACTATTTCAGGTGGCATATGGCCAGTAATGCCTATAAACCCTACTGATGTTTGGAGTTTTTGGATTTGTATTGGTTTGATAGTAGTCTCTTTCATTGTTTCTGTTGTTAGGTGTGTGTCTAGGGTGAGGGATAGGAGTGTGTTCTTCCTTCCTTAGGACTCTTCACCATACTCAGAGTATGCTTGGAAGATCAGGAAGGAGAGGGGAGGGTATAGTCCTCAGCACCTTGCAATTTCTCAACCTAATGAAGCCGAAGGCTAGTCGGTGTCGAGTATATACTGTGGTATGGGCCTCATAATAGGTAGGGGAAGATAGCTTGAGAGAACAAGAGTGATTTCATCAAAGAATTTCTGGGTTCTTAGCATTTTAAACTATGTGGCAATATGCTTGTATTTATGAGAGGTACATGGTTTTCAGTAAAACTTTGATAAATATTCCTACCACAACAACTCTTAGAAGGATGTCATTATTCAAGCCTCTTCTTCTATGGGTTTTAATTAATTATAATCAGGACATTCAATTTAGTGTTTATTTACAATAGGGGAAGAAAATGTTAACTCGCCTTAATTTTTTAAAATGCTTGTCTAATTAGTAAAATATGCCCTGGGTATGTGACATAAATGTGAAATGCGAGTTTTTTTGGTTCTATTTCTAATTGACAAATAATTATGTATATTATATATTTATGGAGTACAATGTGATGTTTGATATATATTTACATTGTAGAATGGCTAAATCAAACTAATTGACAACCATTATTTCACATTTTTTTACGGTTAAAAAAAACCTTTAGAATCCTCTATTCTAGCAATTTCCAACTACAAAACTTTATTGTTTATTACATCACCATTCTGTGCACTAGAGCTTATTTCTCCTAACCTCCTAACCTCAATTTTGTACCCTTTAATCGTCATCTCACATTTTCCCATGCACCCACCTTCCCTAGCTTTTGGTACCACCATTCTGCTCCAGACTTCTGTGAGTTTGACTTTTTTAGATTCAAAATGTAAGTGAGATTATGTGATACTTGTCTTTCTGTGCATGGCTTATTTCATTTAGCATGTCCTCTAGATCCATCTATGTTGTCAAAAATGATAGAATTTTCTTCTTTTTAAAGGGTGAATGATATTCCATTATATATATATATATGTGTGTGTGTGTGTATATATATATAAATGAATAAAGAAAATGTGGTATATGCGTATGTATTATGTATGTATGTATATACGCATTTACCACATTTTCTCTATTCATTTATCCAGTGATAGACACCTAGGTTGCTTCCACTGTTGTGAGTAATGCTGCCATGAACATGAGAGTGCAGATGTCTGTTCAGCATCCTAATTTCAGTTCCTTTGGATATATACTCAGAAATGGGATGGCTCGATCATATGACAATCTATTTTTAGTTTTCTGAGGAATATCCATACTTTTTTACATGATGACTATATTAATTTTCATTCCCACAAATAGTACACAAAAGTTCTCTTTTCTCCATATTCTCACCAACTCTTATCTTTTATCTTTTTGATGACAGCTCTTCTTGGGGCTAGCGCCGTGGCTCACTTGGTTAATCCTCCGCCTGCGGCGCCAGCATCCCATATGTGTGCTGGGTTCTAGTCCCAATTGCTCCTCTTCCAGTCTAGCTCTCTGCTGTGGCCCAGGAAGGCAGTGGAGGATGGCCCAAGTCCTTGGGCCCCTGCACCCACATGGGAGACCAGGAAGAAGCACCTGGCTCCTGGCTTTGGATCGGCGCAGCGCCAGCCATATCGGCCATTTAGGGAGTGAACCAGCGGAAGGAAGACCTTTCTCTCTGTCTCTCTCTCTCTCTCACTGTCTATATCTCTACCTGTCAATATATATATATATATATATATATATATATATATATATATATATATAGCTGTTCTAACAGGTCTGAGATGTTTGTGATCTTAATTTGAATTTTCCTGGAGATTAGTAATGATGAATATATTTTCTTATAATGGCCACTTCTATTTGAGAAATGTCTGTTTAGATCATTTACCCAATTGGTTTCTTTTTTTTTTTTCCCCTGTGGAACTGTTTGAGTTCCTTATATAGTTGTGATATTTGCCCCATACCAGATACATGTTTTGAAGATATTTCTTCTAATTCATGGTTTTTTTTCCCCTACATTCTGTTGTTTCCTTTGCTATGCAGAATATTTTTAGTGTGGTACAGTCAATCCCATGTGTTTATTTTTGCTTTTTGCCTGCATTCTTGGAATCATGTCTATGACCAAACCAATGTGTTAGAGCATTCCTCCTATGTTTTCTTCTAGTATTTTTAGAGCTTCAGATCTTTTGTTTGTCTTTAGTCTATTTTGAGTTGATTTTTTTATACAGTGTGAGATATGAGATAAGGGTTCACTTTCATTCTTCTGTATGTGGATATCAGTTTTCCCCCAACACTATTTATTTAAGAAATTATCCTTTCTCAGTGTTCTTGGCACCTTTGTTGAAATCAATTATTCATCAATACATAGGTTTATTTCTGGATCTCTCTCCTGATACATTGGTTAATCAATCTGTTTTTTGTAATTATCATGCTGTTTTGGTTTCTTTTTATTTATTTATTTATTTATTTATTTGACAGATAGAGTTAGATAATGAGAGAGAAAGACAGAGAGAAAGGTCTTCCTTCCGTTGGTTCACCCACCAAGTGGCTACCACGGCCGGTGCTGCGCCGATCCAAAGCCAGGAGCCAGGTGCTTCTTCCTGGTCTCTCATGCAGGTGCAGGGGCCCAAACACTTGGGCCATTCTCCACTGCCTTCCCGGGCTACAGCAGAGAGCTGGACTGGAAGAGCAACCGGGACTAGAACCCGGCACCCATATGGGATGCCGGAGCCGCAGGCAGAGGATTAACCGAGTGAGCCATGGTGCTGGCTCCCCTGTTTTGGTTTCTATAGCTTTGTGATAGATTTTGAAGTCACGTAGTATGCTGCCTCCAGCTTTGTTCCTTTTGCTCAAGATTGCTTTGACTTGGTGGGGTCTCCTATGGTCCTATACAAATTTTAGAATCATTTTTTCCAGGAAAAAATTGGAATTTTGATTGAGATTGCTTTGAATATATATACCTTTTTGTGTAGTATGGATATTTTCAACAGTGTTAATTCTTGCAGTTCATGGACATTATATATATATATATATATATATCTTCTACTGCTTTCTCAGGCCATAGCAGAGAGCTGGATTAGAAGAAGAGCAGCTCGAACCAGCACCCATATGGGATGCCAGCACTTCAGGCCAGGATGTTAACATGCTGCACCACAGAGCTGGCCCTGCATGTGTATATTTTTAAAGTCATTTTACACTTTATGTATACTTATATAAGAAACTTTGCCTCTTTAGTAATTTAATATTTAGATATATTTAATCAATTTTACCCCAGGTATGTTTTGAAAGAGAAATATTTGAATGGTTTTTATCTATTATCCAAGAAAAATTATATTCCCACAAGGTTAAGAAGACTGACAAAATAATGACAATTAAAATATATATATATTATATATAACTATATATATAGTTCCATTATTTGTGTCATCAACTATTTCTTTCATCTGTATTATTTAGGTTTTGGTGTACAGACCTTTCACCTCATAGTTTTAATTTACTGTTTACTGCTTTATTTAAATGATGCTATTGTGTATGAGATAAGTTTCTTCTTTTTCAAATAGTTTGATTTAGTATAAGGAAATGGGGGTGCTGATTTTGCACCCTGCAACTTTACTGAATTCATCAATTCTAACAAGTTTTTTTCTTTCCTTTATTATTATTATTATTATTTTTGGTGCAGTCTTTATGGTTTCCTCTATATAAAAAGATGACATCAGCAGAGACAGTTTCACTTCTTCCCTTCCTTTGCAAATGTCTTCTTTCCTTATGGTTGTCTAATTGTTCTGAATAAATCTTCCAGTACGATGTTAAATATTGTGGCAATAGTGGGCATCCTTGTCCTATTTCTGATCTTACAGGGAAAATCTTCAGTTTTTCATCATTAAATATGATGTTAACTGTGGGCTTTTCACATATGGCTTTTTTTGTATTGAAGCATTTTCCTTCTATGCCTAATATTTTGAAAATTGTCAGTCATGAAAGGATGATGAATTTTTCAAATGCTTTTTCTGCTTCTGTTGATAGGGTTGATAGGGTTTTATTGAACAGATATTTGCTGTTTTGCATGTATATTTTTTTAAATATTTATTCATTTATTTGAAATTCAGTTACACAGAGAGAGGAGACGCATAGAGAGAGAGAGATAAAGAGAGAAAGGTCTTCCATCCACTGGTTCACTCCCCAATTGGCTGCAACAGCCTGAGCTGCGCAGATTTGAAGCTAGCAGCCAGGAGCTTCTTCCGAATCTCCCATGCAGGTACAGGGCCCCAAGGACTTGGACCATCTTCTACTGCTTTCCCAGGCCATAGCAGAGAGCTGGATTGGAAGAAGAGCAGCTGGGTCTCGAACCAGCACCCATATGGGATGCCAGCGCTTCAGGCCAGGATGTTAACGTGCTGCACCAGAGCTGGCCCTGCATGTGTATATTTTTAAAGTCATTTTACACTTTATGTATACTTATGTAAGAAACTTTGCCTCTTTAGTAATTTAATATTTAGATATATTTAATCAATTTTACCCCAGGTATGTTTTGAAAGAGAAATATTTGAATGGTTTTTATCTATTATCCAAGAAAAATTATATTCCCACAAGGTTAAGAAGACTGACAAAATAATGACAATTAAAAAAATAAACATCCCAGCTGATTCTCTATAAAAATGTTAGAACTTTGGTGACTTTCTAAAGAAATGCAAAATGGACAACAGTGGAGCCTGGAACTTTGTGATAGTGGTTTTGACCATTAATCCTAAGTCACCTGGGCATCAGTCAACTTAATGTGAGACAGTTAAATCCAATGTAGACAAACTACTAATGTTGAAGGGTACTTTGATAATCAAGGTATTCAGTTGAGAAAGTTTGATGTAGTTTTGAAGCATTAGAAACAAGCAAGAGTATCAACTCAGTGAAGGATCGTGAAATGTTAAAGGTTTTATCCTGGCCTCCTCTTTATTATCTGAATGTGATTCTGGTATTTTTCAGAAAACAGAAAAGCCTATAAGAAAATGCATTTATCCTTTGTAAAAAAGCTCTTTGGATTGTCTGTATTTCCTTTTGAACCCCACTCCCTCTCCTTACTGGACTGTTTTGCATGACAAATGAGCACAAAGAATCATCCTGTTCTTTGTGTCAGTTGAACTTTGACTGAATTCATACTTCTGGAAAGACCTTGGTTGTCAAATTAGAGCAGGACCACAAACATTTGTTATTATTTGTAGCTTGAATAGGAAAAGTGACGGCATTTAAAACATATGTATTTTTAATTTTTTTTTAATTATTTATTTGACAGGTAGATTTATAGACAAAAGGTCTTCCTTCCGCTGGTTCACTCCCCAAATGGCTGCCACGGCTGGCACTGTGCTGATCCGAAGCCAGGAGCCAGGTGCTTCTTCCTGGTCTCCCATGTGGGTGCAGGGGCCCAAGCACTTGGGCCATCCTCCACTGCCTTCCCGGGCCACAGCAGAGAGCTGGACTGGAAGAGCAGCAACTGGGACTAGAACTTGGCGCCCATATGGGATGTTGGTGCCACAAGTGGAGGATTAACCAAATGAGCAATGGTGCTGGCCCCTAAAACATATGTATTTTAATACCTTTTAAAATGCACACAAAGCTGTAAATATAAATAAATACTTTTCTCTTGAATTCTTATAAAGGTCTCCTCATAACTAAGGAGAGGGCCTTGTAAAGGAAGACAGATAAAGGCAATAATATTGTTATGGAAATAGACAAAGAACACTTTTGTTTTATTTTTTAAAGATTTATTTATTTTTATTTGAAAAGTCAGAGTTACACAGAGAGAGAAGGAGATGCAGAGAGAGAGAGAAGTCTTCCATCTGATGGTTTACTCCCCAGCTGGACGCAATAGCCGGAGCTGCACCGATCCAAAGCCAAGAGCCAGGAACTTCCTCCGGGTCTCCCACGTGGGTGCAGGGGCCCAAGGACTTGGGCCATCCTCCACTGCTTTCCCAGGCGATAGCAGAGAGCTGGATGTGAAGAGCAGCAGCCGAGTCTCAAACCAACACCCATATGGGATGCTGGCACTGCAGACGGAGGCCTTACCCGTCACACCATAGCACTGGCCACAAGAACACTTTTAAAAATTACGAACTTCCCTCTCCCAATACCATATGGGCGCCAGTTCAAGACACGGCTGCTCCACTCCCCATCCAACTCTCTGCTATGGCCTGGGAGAACAGTAGAAGAGACTCGGAAGAAGCTCCTGGCCCCTGGCTTCGGATCGGTGCAGTTCCGGCCATTGTGGCCAACTGGGGAGTAAACCATCAGATGAAAGACCTCTCTCTCTCTCTCTCTCTCTCTCACTCACTCTTTCTGCCTCTCCTCTCTCTGTGTAACGCTAACTTTCAAATAAATAAATAAATTCTTTTTAAAAAAATTATGAACTTTAGATTTTTTTTTTCATAATTACTCTTGCCCTATCTACAAATTTAGTAGGGGCACTTAAGTCTTATTATTTGTTGTACAATCATTTCTGCTATAAGGAGACATACATGTTCCTAAAAATGGCTACACTATACATAGTAATGCCAACAAAACCCTCCATGGCTATGGAAAAAATAGATTTGGGACATGATACTCAAAAACTTGGTCAGTAAAACATTTTTTAAAAAGGAATCTAGGGTGAGCTGATTAGCCAAGGAGTTAAAAGACACTGGTTGACATACTTGTATCCCACATTAGCGTATCTGGATTCAATACACAATTTCAGCTTCTGACTCCAGTTTCTTCCTTTGTGGACCCTGGTAGGCAATGGTGATAGCTCAAATAATTGGGTTCCTGCCACCTTTGTGGGAGACCTGGATTGAGTTCCTGGCTTCCAGCTTTGGCCTGGCCCGTCAGCTTCTGCATTGTAGGCATTTGGAAAGGGAAGCAATAGATATAAGCTTGATCTCTGTCTCTCAAATAAATAAATAAATGTAAAAATAATGTAGTAAAAATGACAGCAGAGTTTTACATATATTAAATGAAATAAGTAAATAAATATTCTTTTTTTTTTTTTTTGACAGGCAGAGTGGACAGTGAGAGAGAGAGACAGAGAGAAAGGTCAATATTAGAATAATTTATTTACTGCCGGCACCACGGCTCAATAGGCTAATCCTCCACCTAGTGGCGCCGGCACACCGGGTTCTAGTCCCGGGCGGGGCGCTGGATTCTGTCCCGGTTGCCCCTCTTCCAGGCCAGCTCTCTGCTGTGGCCCGGGAGTGCAGTGGAGGATGGCCCAAGTGCTTGGGCCCTGCACCCCATGGGAGACCAGGAGAAGCACCTGGCTCCTGCCTTTGGATCAGCGCAGTGTGCCGGCCACGGCGGCCATTGGAGGGTGAACCAACGGCAAAAGGAAGACCTTTCTCTCTGTCTCTCTCTCTCACTGTCCACTCTGCCTGTCAAAAAAATGAAAATGAAAAATAAATAAATATTCTAATATTTATGTCAGTTTACCTGAAAAAGACTTGAAGTGTGCTTGTGAAAGTGAGTATTGAAAGGGTTGCAGATGAAGAGTTATTGTAGCATGGTAGAGGGACGGTTACTTAGATGTCAGTGGGTGTAACTCATAACAAAGTGAACTGAGGCAGCTGGTAGATGTTTGAGGTTGAGACCCCAGGATGCCTGTTGTGTTTATTACTTCTGGGGTCAGAACAGCTGGGTGTAGTTGTTTTCTACCTGCACCTAGTGTTTTTCACAGATCACATTAAGCTCAAATTGTTCCCAAGCATATTACATGTATGGGAACAAATTTGTGTTTTCCCAATAAGCATTATAGCAGAACTGACTGTACATGAAATTTCCCTTTTTATTTTATTGCAATTCAGTTCCTTAGGCACCAGGGGGAGTGGTAGGTTCACATTTCACAGCAGCACTGACCAATGCTTTTCTTAGCTTTACAGCTGCACATATGGTAAATTATTATCATTTTATGGTTACAGTTATAAGCAATTTGGTAGAAAATGACAGCTAAATTATACAGTGTTACTTTTATTCATTTTAATTTTGTAATCTAAATATATTTTTTAATGAGAAAACAAAACCCAGAATAATTTTTAGTAGGAGGACTAAGTAACCCTTCTATGACTTAGTCTTATGCCCCTGATATACTTTGCATTTCACTTTAATTGATCTCTTGTGTATAATAAAAATTGGAGCATTTAGTTGGGAGATTGCCTGTATTTTGGGGAGAGATTTTTTTTTTTTACTACATTATCATGCCTATTACTTTTTAAAAAATTTAACAGGTAATTAAAATGACAAAGACATAAATTTAATAATTCTCTATGAATTCCTAGAGAACATTACAAATTTTATTTCAGGAAGCAATTCTAGAATGAACTCTAAACTGAACAAATGTGCTTTTGCAGTGCCTATCAGAATTTGTTACAGTACTGCCTAAACTGCTCCCAAGGTACAGGTAGCAGGGCCCATTGACATCTTCATATAATACTTCAGAATTGGAGGAGCTAACAGTATGCAAGGACAAAGATGAACACCGTGCCTGCCATGTTGGTTTGGGGCTTGTATATTCAAAGGAAGTGGCAGATATTTAGTATCTAGCCTTTGATAGAAAGCTTGCTATAATTCAGCTTTGCATACTTATCTGTTATAAATGGATAGACCCTTGTTTGGAGAATCTAAAATTTTGTTTGCAGTATTTATTTATATATACACTACTTCACCATAAAGCCTTCCTCAGATGTTTTCTTGACTCAGGTGTTTTCAGCATTGATAACTGCTGATGACCATGTGTTGATCTTTTTATCTTAAAACACAGTCCATTATTTTAGAAGGTTTACGTGCTAGAAAGCCATTACTGAACTGAAGGGAAGATACATATAAACTGCTTGGTCATTGAAACTATAGGTACAGAAAGTAATGTAGTGCTTATAATCTTTATTCTTTAGCATAAATAGGTCATGTCAGTAAATTTGACCAGTATAGGGAGTTGTTTAGCATTTTTCATTGTTTATAAGTCACTTTTAAATAATTATTGCACAAGGGATATAGTTAGAACTAGAAAACAAGTAACGGTATATGAAAATTGTAATTACTATAAACTTTTTTATGCCAGTTAGAAAGAAAAAATTTATTTTTATGGATAACGTAGTCTTTCATTTCATGCAGTGTGAAATGTTTTTGATTGTATATAGGTTACCTTAACTTAGTTCTTTTGTCTTATATGTCATTTTGGACTCACTTCAAAGGATAATCAAATCAGAAACTAACCATGAGATTTTAGTCTCTGATAAAGTAAATTTCATGTTTCCTTCATATTTCATGAAACTGGTATATATTATTTTCACTCTCTTTATAAAAAAATCATCATGCATCAGTATTATGATGATGCACTAAAGAATAGTAGGAAGTATGGGCTGGCGCCATGGCTCTCTTGGTCAATCCTCTGCCTGCGATGCCGGCCTCCCATATGGGCACTGGGTTCTAGTCCCGGTTGCTGCTCTTCCAGTCCAGCTCTCTACTGTGGCCCGGGAGGGCAGTGGAGGATGGCCCAAGTGTTTGGGCTCCTGCACCCGCATGGGAGACCAGGAAGAACCACCTGGCTCCTGGCTTTGGAACGGCACAGCACGCCAGCTGTAGCAGTCATTTGGGGGGGTGAACCAATGGAAGGAAGACCTTTCTCTCTGTCTGTCTGTCTCTCTCACTGTCTAACTCTGCCTGTCAAAAAAAAAAAAAAAGAATAGTAGGAGGTTAAAAGTTTTGGGGGGCATTGACTTAGATGTAAAAAGTCAACATTAGATACTAAAAGTGATTGGAGAAACTGAAAATTTATCCACTTTCTGACCTATACTTTATGAACTGTGTAGTGTCAAATATATAAGTATCTTCTACTTGACATAATACTCATGTTTGTAACATGGGCTGCTAAAGAACCTCATGTTCTACTGCTTTTCTTGAATAGCTAGGAAATAGAAATTTGAGGATCAGTAGGGTACTTCAAAAAGTTCCTGGAAAATAGATTGAAAGGTAAGTTTATTTTGGTGCAAAATATTTTTGAAGTCCATGCATACAAGGAGTCTTCAAAAAGTTCATTAGAAGAGCACATTATGAAAAAAAACTACATTGATTTCAAAAGCTTTTTTTTTTTTTTTTTTTTTGACAGGCAGAGTGGACAGTGAGAGAGAGAGAGAGACAGAGAGAAAGGTCTTCCTTTGCCATTGGTTCACCCTCCAATGGCCGCCACGGCTGGCACATTGCGGCCGGCGCACCGCGCTGATCCGAAGGCAGGAGCCAGGTGCTTCTCCTGGTCTCCCATGGGGTGCAGGGCCCAAGCACTTGGGCCATCCTCCACTGCCTTCCCTGGCCACAGCAGAGAGCTGGCCTGGAAGAGAGGCAACCGGGACAGAATCCGGCGCCCCGACTGGGACTAGAACCCGGTGTGCCGGCGCCACTAGGTGGAGGATTAGCCTATTGAGCCACGGCGCCAGCCCAAAAGCTTATCTTTTAATTCCGTTTTCCTCACCATTTTTTTTTTAAGTAGGTTCATATATTGAATTTAAAATTCAATGTAAGGCCATGGGAAAGGTAATAAAAACAGAATAAGTTCTAAGGCGTTGTATTAGGGAATATCTTTATTTATTGGTGAGTAAAATCAGGAAGTCAGTGAAAAAGATTTAAGAAGGAGCAGTCAGTAAGGAAACAACACAGTGGACCAATAACTGGGAAACTGGGGTAAGGGGACCTTTCTAAAAGGAGAAAGTGGCCAGCAAGTAGGGTAAAGTCCACCTGATTGTGATGTTTAGCAATTATTAGATTCGCGAATACTTGTCAAGAATACAGTCTAAATAGACCAGGAACAGGGAAAACAAAATATATTGGATCCAAAAGTAAGTTGGAAATGAAAAAGTAGAGACCATGAGTGTGGATTACTCTTTCCAGAGTTTTGATGACGAAGGAAGGAGAAGAGAGAGAAAGAGAGAGAGAGGTTGGTATCTTAGGAAGAAAGCATTGAGAAGAAACTTTCTTATTGTGCACTTAATTGAAGGCTTAAGAACAGTAGCAAGAAACTATTAAGATTATGAGAAAGATATAATAATTTATAGGACAGTATTGTAAATTATAAAGAAGAGGATGAAATTGGAACACAGGTAGAGAAATTTTCTTAGAAAGCATTACTGCATTGAACCACTCATTGAACATTTATTGGATGCCAGAAACTGAGGGATGGGATTTGTGAGGAAGTTAAGGATATTTAGCAAGTTCATATTGGCCATCTACTGAGTAAAACAAAATGTACTTAAAAATGAGTAGGTATTGTGCTTACAGATGCATTACTTAAATTATTACTTATTCCCTGTAAGTTTTCTTCTTTATCTACATCAGACAATATAATTTTTGTTTCACCTGTCAAATAGAAGCTCAAGAAAGGAGAGTCTGTTGTGTTTTCCCATATCTACACTCTGTCTGTTCTTCCTCTGGGTGTTCCAAAGTCTCTTCCTTCATCATTTCCTTCTTGCCTAGAGAGTTCTCTCTAGCCATTCTGTTAAAATAGATCTACTGGCAATAAATTCTCTTGATTGTCCTTCATCTAAGAATTGCTTGATTTCTCCTTTATTTCTGAAAGATGTTTTTACTGCACGTAGTATTCTGAGTTGGCAGTTCTTTTATTTCAGCACTTGAAAAATATGTCACTTCCTTCTGGCCTCCATATTTTGTGATGAGAAATCCACTGTCATTCAAAAATTTCTCCCCTTGAAATAAGGTGCTGCCTTTTCTTGCTTTCAAGATTTTTCTTCACCTCTGGTGTTGAGAAGTTTGTTTATGATGTGTCTTGGAATAGATTTCTTTCCGTTATCCTGTTTGGGTTTTCTCTACTTCTTGAATCTAGGTTTATGTTTCTTACCCAAATGTGGGGACTTTGCAGCTATTCTTTCATATCCACCCTCTTTCTGTTCTCTTTTTGATACTCCAATGACACAGATCTTGGGTCTTTTGTTATACCTCTTAGACTCTGCTTTTTTTTTTTTCAGTTTTCTTTTTGTTGTTCAAATTGGGAAATGTCTATTATATTATTTTCAACTTCACCAATTCTTTATCCTTTCTGGTTTGCTGTTGAGCCCATCCAGTAAGCTCATTATTATTATTATTTCATTTCTAAAGTTTTCATTTGCTGCTTCTTTATTCCTTCTACTTCTTTGCTGAGACATTCTCATTTGTTTCAGTCATATGTATAATTATGCATTGAAGCATTTAATTATGAATATTTTTAAATCCTCACCAGATAATTCCAACATCTATGTCATTTTGGTGTTAGCATCTGTTGATTATCTTTTCTCATTCAAGTTTATTTAGGTCATTGGTATAGCAAGTCATTTTTTTCAGTGTGCAAGTATCTGGAAATTTAGTGTATGATATGCTAGTCTTATTTTCTTTTCTTTTTTTTTTTTTTTTAGATACCAAGGATATAGTTTTTATTTTGGGATCAACATGATAATCTTTTTAAAACAGATTAGAAGTCAACATGTAAGTGCAAAGGTCAATCATTATAAGATTTGATTTAAATCATTGCTTATATAGGAATTGTAATGAGTATTCTGTGGTTAGGAATGCTTAGATTAGAAATGGTGTCACATTAATATTTAATGCATATAAAAATTCTAGGAATCAAATATAATGAAAAGTCTGTAATAATCCCGCAAAAAAGTGCTCCTTTACATAGTTTTAGTTTCACGTGATGAAGACTGGAAAAGAAGTGGCTGGGTCAGATCTTCAATTACACATTTTGTACCAGGAATGAAGAATGTTTCTGGCTTTAACGCTGCACAGTCACTTCCCTAGGCAGTCTTCTGGAGTGCATACAGAATCATTACTAATAGAAGCGAGAGAAGACAAACTGAGGCTCCAGTTTTAAACAATGACAATGAAAAGAATACAAAATCCGAGGGTAATAAAGCTTTTAAATAGTACTAAATAGCACAGTTTAAATACATGTTATATGCTTTCATTAGCTGTCCTGTTTAAAAAAAAATCAGTTCCTGGGTTTTTATATGTGTTTTCTTTTTAGAAATAATCAGCTTTTTTCTCATGGATACACATTTGGCCCATATGCACACTGGTGATGATCCTGCCAAACACCCTGGAGTTCTCCTTAGGGCTCTCCCTAGCCAGCAAGAGGTCTCTTCTTCCACAAGTCGTGTGGCAAGAGCCACCAGGGCTGGGCTCAGCCTAAAGTAAGACAGCCGGGGCCACCTCCTTGATGGTGGCTGCGGCTTTCTCCAGCTCTTCCTCTGTTTGCTCCACTGGGACCAGGACCCTAATGCTCAGGGGAGGGGGGCACTTCTCTTTGTCCAAATAGCCTGCCTGAGTTAACGCAGTACTGCTGTTCATGCACTGATTTACAATTTCCTGAAGCAGTTTAACACCGTTATCTCAAGACCCAGTGCTCTCCTCCAGGTGAAGGTGAAATGCTGGAGAAAAGGATTCCCCCATCACTTTTAATCCAGAAATGCCTTGTAAAGCTTAATGAATTTTTTGGCACTTTTCCTTCAAAACTGCAAAAATTCCTGGGTTCTCTTCCATAATGTTGAGGGCTTCAATGGCAGCAGCAGCTAACGGGAGGTAACAAAGCTGGAAAACAGTATTGCTTGCCAGAGAGTTGCTGATGGTCAATGATGAAGGACCTGCCACAGCAGAAACCTCCCACAGAACCAAGGAGTTCTCTGTATTTGGTGCTGATCAGATCAGTGTCATCAATATTGATTCCATGGTGTTCAGTGACACCTCGGCCATACTCGCCAAGGACTCCAAATGAAAGGCTTTCCTTCAGAAAGATCCTTGCTTTGTATTTGTATTTTAATTTAACCGACTCTGGAAGAGGACAAATAGTTTCAGTATTCATGTATATTCCTTTTACCACAATGAAATATCGAGTTACACAAGCCTTGCGACGATTACAAACACAATGTCTCCTCTCTTAGAGTAAGCAAGAACAGCGCTGGCTATGGTGGCAAGCCCATAAGAATATATAATGGCCTCCTCCGTCTTCCTAAATTTTGCCAGGCAGTCTTCCAAATCCAAATGAACATCAAATGTGCCATAAAATCCTCTCGGTCCACAGGTCTCCACACCATACTTCTTTAGAGAGGCTAAGGCTGCTGCCTTCACCTTAGGGTTATCCAGCAATCCAAGACTATTAAGTGAGGCCACATTCACACATTCATTTCCATTCAGCACAATGTTGTGGCTTGGAGGGCCTGAAACAGTGTTATAGTTGAGAGCAGGATGGTCTTTGGAGACAAGAGGAACAAGAGGTTCTGGTTGCCACTCCTCAATCAATTCTTTCTTCTGGACTGTAAGATCAGATGGTTCTTGTAATTTATAAGTTTTAGAGAAAAGAAGTCTGATTATTCAGAGTATTAGAATTCCTTCCAAAATTAGACGGTAAGCTGGAGCCTGGACGAAAACTGGGCCAGTCCAATTTATAACAATGCTTATACCGATGCACTGTTTCAGACGTACAAGGATTTAACTTCCCCAGTACCTCCCGAGACAGAAATTTCCACTAGACTTTCCTGAACTCCGTTTTACCATCAGTCCCAATGCAGGCGTGGAGGGGCCCATTTGCTTCCCACACCAAGACAAAGCTGAAGAGGGGCACCTCAGAGACTCTGGGTCCTGGCCCCCTTTTGCCCCATCCCTTCACCATACAGTCTGCTTGCTGGGACTAGAATGCCCAGGAACCAGTCCAGGCAGGGACATGGAGTCAGGGCATTGCTAGTCTTATTTAAATAATCTCTCCTAGCAAAACTTTTGTGATACCACCCCAGTGTACGAAGAAGTATTTTTCTTGTTACTTCCTGGCTGGGGTAGTCGAAGTTTAGAGTCCACATTTGGTCTCCTTTGAAACCTTGGGATGGGCATGTCATTATTGCTGGTGGGGTTGGAAGTTCACCTACCTGCTAGCTCTCTGTTGACATCTTCCTGCTTGCTATGAGGTGCCCGCTGACAATGCTAAGGGCAGAAGACTACAGTCCTGGCTGTCTGCTCAGTCTTCCCTGATATCACCCCAGGGGTCAGAGAAGTCCAGACGAGGCTTCCTCCAGCAGGCTTCCCTTGCGTTTTTGTTTCTTTTTGAGAGCTTTGCCCATTGACATTTATTAGTTGCTGACTCCTTCAAAGCCCAGTACAGGATATGAGACCCCCCCCCAAAAAAAAGCACCCCATTGCTATGTCCTTCCTCAGGCTCTGAGGCCCCTAATCAATCTACTTTCTCTCCATTTTTCAGTCATCTCATGTTTGTTTTAATGTGTGTAACTAGGAGTTCTAGCTGCACTTAATAAGAGGATAGGGAGAGATTGGCGCTGTGGCGCAGCAGGTTAAGCTGCTGCCTGCATGTTGGCGTCCGATATGGGCATCAGTTTGAGTCCCCCCTATACCACTTTTGATCCAGCTCCCTGCAAATGTGCCTGGGAAAGCAGTGGAAGATAGTCCAAGTCCTTGGATCCCTGCCACACCTGTGGGAAACCCGGAAGAAGCTCCTGGCTTCTGGCTTCAGCGTAGCCCAGCCCCAGTCATTGTAGCCACTTGGGGGAGTGGACCAGTGCATGGAGGATTCCTCTCTCTCTGTCTCTCCTTCTCTATTTCTGTAACTCTTCCTATCAAATAAATAGATAGATCTTTAAAAAAATAATAATAAGAGGATAGGGAGAATTGTGTCTACTTCATCTTGTCTGGAAAAACAAAATCTCACCACACTTATTTTATCTTTTTCCATAAGTTTGTGTTTTTTTCTGGCTACTAACACTGACCCGATTTTATAAACATATCCTTCTATATTTAGTTGTTTTATCTTTGTCTGAAAGAGGATATTTTCCCTTTTTCCAGTGCAGAATTGGGTGAGCTGAGTTAGCTGAGATTTAGTTTTCAAGGAAAAAATCACCACTAAATAGCAGTTTCTGCCTCCTAGCAGAATTACTTAAAACAGTCATACACACACAGGAAAAAAATAAAATAGAAATCACTAGCTATAAGTATTCTGTTTGTTACTTTTAAATTTTGAAGTAGGTCTAATTGCTGTTAAGAGTGCATAGTAAAAACCTAGGCCTCAGGGATTGTTCTTTTAAATATTGCCTCTTAGATTAATTTATTTAGAAGGAAATAGTGTTAAAATACTAAAGCAAAACCTAACTGCTTGATTTTAGTGACACTGTAAAATTTTTTTCTAAGTTGTTTTAGGTTATTCCTTTGTAATATTTCTTAAGTAGAGGGTCAGGCAAATAATCTGATTTTTTACCAATTTTTTAAGCATCATTCTGCTAAACAGTCCATATAAACTCAATTATATTAAGAACCAGTGAGGTGAACTTGTTCATAAAATGCTTTATTATCTGCCATCTTTGCAGCATTTGCTGAGTTTAGATAATAAACCTCTACACAGAAGTTACTTAATTTTTCTCTGAGCAGTAATTTGCATTTGTGATCAGTTGCTTCATTTTCAGCGTCAAGTAATGATATATTTATACTAGTTTTGCCAATTTAACCTTACAGTGTTAGATGTGAATCCATTGAGTAAGAACTTGCCCTTTTCACTGTAGTTATGGATACTATTTTGTCAACTTTGTTTGATTTTTACCTAGAATTATTCATATTGGGTGATAGTTTCATGCTATCTTAAAAGATGCATGCACCTTTGGTCATTGTGCTATTCCCCAAGACCATAGCTAATGGTCTGGCAGTGTTGAATTGAATTCAGAAATGCTACTGTAATTTAGGCTTAAAAGTATGCTTGGGCAAGGTAGAGAGTAGATTTTATTTGAAAGTAGGGAAAAGAATTTTAATTGTTTTTTCCCATTGACTTTCCCTATAATATAAAGTCTTAAGGCCTACAGGTAATATTTGCTAATTGTGTGTGGGTTTTTTTTTTTTTTTTTTTTTTTTTTTTTTTTGCCAGGCAGAGTTAGTGAGAGAGAGAGACAGAGAGAGAAAGTTATAGACAGTGAGAGAGAGACAGAGAGAAAGGTCTTCCTTCTGTTGATTCACTCCCCTAATGGCCGCCACGGCCGGCACTGAGCCCATCCAAAGCCAGGAGCTGGGTATTTCCTCCTGGTCTCCCATGCGGGTGCAGGGCCCAAGGACCTGGGCCATCCTCCACTGCCCTCCCGGGCCACAGCAGAGAGCTGGACTGGAAGAGGAGCAACCGGGACTAGAACCTGGGGTGCCGGTGCCACTGGCGGAGGATTAGCCTAATGAGCCACAGCGCCGGCCAATATTTGCTAATTGTTACCACCCCAGTTTTCAAGCACAAGGGAAATGTTAAACTGTTCTGAAAGTTTCAAATATTGTTTCCTTTAAATGAAAAAAATAGGTAATTTTACATCTTATATATATATATATATATTTTTTTTTTGACAGGCAGAGTTAGATAGAGAGAGAAAGGTCTTTCTTTTTCTGTTGGTTCACCCCTCAAGTGGCTACGTTGCGACCGGCACACTGCGCTGATCCAAAGCCAGGAGCCAGGTGCTTCTTCCTGGTCTCCCATGCGGGTGCAGGGCCCAAGGATCTGCAGGGCCCAAGGACCTGGGCCATCCTCCACTGCACTCCCGGGCCACAGTAGAGAGCTGGACTGGAAGAGGAGCAACTGGGACAGAACCCGGCGCCCAACCAGGACTAGAACCCGGGGTGCTGGCGCTGCAGGCGGAGGATTAGCCTAGTGAGCCACGGTGCTTTGTAAGTGATTCCTTCCAAAACAAAACAGTTGACCAAAACAGATAAATTCTCAGTATATTAGATGTGAATCTATTGTGTAAGAACTTAGAATATATTTATAATATATTCTAAGGATGGATTAAAGGGAGGAAATAAAGGAATTTGACAGTGTATTACACATCATTGAAAAGGAGGGGAATGAGCCTCCTGCCACTGGTGGAGAAAAGGGTCTTAGAGATGATGTGTACACCCAGAATGTCTCTCCAGAGTAGCAGCAGCAGTAGTTTGCTAGAAACGTAGGATCTGGAGCTTTTGGATCTCAGATCTCAAAAAATCAGAATCTGCCTTCTAGCAAAACCCAGCACACATTCCATCTTAAGGAAATTCTGGTATGGTAGTTCTAAGACTTTACTCCACATCTCGGCTCACTGGCAGCATATCTGGGAGTAAGTTGTTAATCATTCTGTGCTGCAAATTTATTTGTACAATGAGACTAATAATAGAACCGAGAAATTTTTTCTTTTAATGAGAATGAAATATAATGTCTTCAAAGCACTTAAAGTTGCCCCACCCCCCAGTAGAGGTTATACTGAGCTGTATGTGAACACTCAAGTTCATGCACCTGTTTCTGGTGATAGGCATTTAATTCTGTGATAGGTGATGGTAGTATTTGACTTTTCCAAGAACTATCCGATGAGGAATCACAAGGGAGAGATGACAGGCACAAAAGTGAAAGAGCTGGAAAATGAAATATATGTGGAATACGTAAGGCCACTGGATTCTTCTTTTTAGGAAGGAGACCATCAAGGGACCTCTTAAACACTGAGAAATGACTGGTCTCACATAACCACACAAATAACTAAAATAGACAAATACAGGAGTTAGAAGAGCCAGAGGTATTGTATTGAAAAACCCTCATGGAGGGTTTTATAATTAAATGACAAGAACAAATTTCTTCTGCTTGAAGGTAGCGGGCATGGATTAAGATGACTTCTTTCTGAGGAACTTTTACTTTGTTCCTCATGGCTGGAGCTGGGAGGGCCCCATTTAGTGTGTTGAGCTCTGCTACACAAAGTGTCATTCACAAGGCCAGTCTTACTGAGCAGCCTTTCGGGGCCTGGAAAGTGTCATGTACAGACCATTTCCAGTGGTCTATTTCATTAGGAATTTACCCTTTTTGAAATTGGAAAATTTCAAGTGTTAATCATTGCTATGCAGTTCACTTGAGGGAGGAGGAGTGTGATCACAGCTTTTTCTTCTACAGGTCTAGGCTAGTTCCTTGTAACTCATAAAAGGCTGGATTGATTTAACGCAGCCTTTCCAAGTGGGAAAAATATTTCTTCTTCAGCTATAGCTGAAACATGGAGCCTTTGAATAAAGGAGAAATTTTTAAGCAGGTTAGAAGAGGAAAATATGTGGCTTTCAATAGAAATATTTTTGTAACCTTACCTTTAGTGTCTAAAAAGAATGCTTGGAAGTATGCATTCTCTTAGAGCATTATGTGAATAGGAAACTATAAAAGAAGAAATCAAAGTTCTGATCAATCTGGCACATTGATAGCCTATTGTATAGGATATCTGCATAAGTGCTTTTAGCTTTAGAATTGAAGAAACAAACCTGGAGTCTCCATTGTGTAAATGGTTTCCTGAAAAACAAACCGGTATAGTGACCTGAGCCAAAGACAGAATTCTAAAGAATCTCAGTTCCATGTGTGTTTCTGCCCCATCTTTATCAAATTCGCTAAGAAACAAGGAGGGGAGCTAAAAAGCTCTAAAGGAGCTAGTTGAATCCACTAAATTAGGTAACAGACTTGTATCAGGGGGTTGTACTCATGCGCAGATCACAACTTAATAAACAGGTATAAACTTTTATCTAAAATTATTTTGTCACTAACAATCAGTTTTTCTTTCTACCAACAATCCATTTTACATTGCAGATGTTATTTGCCAAAGTCACATCATTTCTAAATCCAAGAATTAAGATTTGAACCTAGAATGTTGGGCTGGGATCCAAAGCTGTGCTTTTACTGACTGTATGACTGCCCTTGTACTGCTTATGCTTCTTACAGAGTACGCAGATAGCATTTGTCAAATGACTTGGAAAAAACTAGGATGTATCCCTTCCAAGCACTCAGGGCAAATTCTGGTTAACAAATCATCAGATCCTAATCACAGTTTGTCACCTGACTTAATGACTGAGGGCAAATGGAATCCTGGAGAGCTCTTAAGAGACTAACCTGATGCTTGTGGGTCTGCTTCTCCCATGATAACTTATGGCAAAAGTAAGAAGACAAGAAGAGATTGAGTAATAGTAGAAACAAAAATGCATATAAATAAAAAAACAAAGCCAAAAAAGAGTTTTCTCCCAACATTTAAAAAATTATGCTAGTTTTCAGATACAAAGAAAAGTTGAGAGGCCAGCACCATGGCATACCGGGCTAAGCCTCTGCCTGTGATGCCACCGGTATCCCATATGAGCGCTGATTCGAGTGTCAGCTGCTCCACTTCCAATCCAGCTCTCTGCTTTGGCCTGTAAATGCAGTAGAAGATGGTCCAAGTGCTTGGGCCCCTGCATCCATGTGGGAGACCTGGAAGAATCTCCTGGCTCCTGATTTCGTATCAGCCCAGCTCCAGCCCATTGAGGCCATTTGGGGAGTGATCCAGCGGATGGAAGACCTTTCTCTCTGTCTCTCCCTCTGTCTGTAACTCTACCTCTCAAATAAAGAATGTTTTTTAAAAAAGAAAAGTTGAAAACAATTGTAATGAGTTGCCATATACCTTCTACTTAGATCTTGAAAGTGACAGGTGTAATATGTTACTCCTTCTTCAGACTCATCTCTCAAGAATAAGAATACTTCACTTTATTGAATACATTGTGATACCTAAGAAAATTAATATTTGTTCCATGGAATCCATATTAAGTTTTTTTAAAGATTTTTTTTTTATTTGAGAGGTAAAGCTACAGAGAGGGAGACAGAGAGAAAGGTCTTCCATCTGCTGGTTCACTCCCCAAATGGCCACATTGGCCAGAGATGGGCAGATCTGAATCCAGGAACCAGGAGCTTCCTCCCAGTCTCCCATGTGGATGGAAGGGCCCAAGCACTGAGGCCATCCTCTACTGCTTTTCCAGGCCACAGCAGAGAGCTGGGTTAGAAGAGGAACACCCGGGACTAAAACCATTGCCCATGTGGAATGCCAGCGCTGCATTCCAATTTTTTTAGATGTCCCAATAATGAATTTTATAGTTGTTTTTTTCTCCAATCTAGGATCTAGTCATGATTCATGGGCTGTATTGGGTCTCCTAATGTGGAATAGATCTCCCACTCTAAGCCTTTTTCCCTCATGACTTTGACTTATGAAGAGTTTAGGGAACATACTTTGTAAAATCTCCCACGTTATGAAACTGTTTGTATTCTGGTGGTATAATTTAACGTTTTCCTTTATTTCACCTAATTCCTATTAAGTGGGAGTTGGGTTTACACATTTAATTAGATTCAGTTTAAACACATCTGTCAAGACTGTTTCATCGGCATTGTTATCTACTTCATGCATTAGGAGGTACATGATTTCAGCTTTCCATTATTAGTGCTCCTAAATTTATTGACTTAATCTGGGTGGCGACCATCAGATTTCACCATTTAAAGTACACCTTTGCTTTGCTATAAGTAAGTAATCCTGACACCGTATGAATGTCTTATTCATTAACCTTTCACCTCATGGTTTTAGTATCCATTAATGATCCTTGTCTGAAGTACATTGGGAGTTTGTAAAATGGTCATTTTGAAACTTTGACCGTTCTTTCTAAGCACTAGCATCCTTCTGTAAAGACAACCTTCGAATTTCTTCCCTTCTACTTTTTCTCCTGTTTTGATGTCTCACTATGAACTGGTGGATTTTTATCTCTTCTATTTTCTATTAATAGTGTAGCTAATTTACTTTAGTGTTCAAATTGACCAAATTTGGCCATGAGTCTTCCTCAAGCTAGCTCCTATTCCTGTGACAAGACTGTATCTGATTATCTTTGAGCACTTCCTTGTTATTATACCGTAAAAAGTTGTTTCATGCTCACTTTGTACTTTGCTTACCTAGAATGGAATTCAGCCATTTTTCCAAAGAATTCTGTTTCTAAAAATATTTTTTTTAAATTTACTGATTCACCTTTTTTCCACTCACAGAAGCTTCCCTTTGCTTCTGCATTAGATTAGGATTACTAAATTCCAGATCCAAGTTTCTCAGGTGTCAGAGAAAGGGTGAGACCAGGTGATGCGGATGCACTCTTCAATTCTTGAAGCGTAAGCCAACCTCTCCCCTCTCCTTTGACAGCCCAGTAAGGGTACGTCAGTCTCTGAGTCTTCCTCTTTCCACCTCAGGTTTTTCTGTCATACAGAGTTTTTCAATGTTCATCTCTCTCTTCATTCTGCTTTGATCTTTAGTTTTATTTTTCTATGTAATGCATTTTGGAACGAAGACTTTAAACTTTGTAAAATGACCATTTCACACAACCATCTCAGATAATTAATTCAGTATTTAGGTTTTGATGTGATCTTGCTTAATAGCAATTTATGTTTTTTATGTTTAGGTTATATAAAGACTCTCTCTGAAGAGATTGTGATGACGGCTGTTTTGTTCAGTTTTTAAATAGTGGTTGACAGACTCCAGTGTGTTAAATTCATGTCATGGTTTGCTGTACTCTTTCCCTTAGGTTCGTTTTTCTATGTCTACTGCATTTTTTCTGTCAGTTGGCCAGGACGGAGTCAAATATATCTTCTCTTCATTGTACCCCCCAAATCAGTGAAGAGGGCCTTTTACCTGCATTTTCCTAACATAAATCTCTCTCCAGATGGAGAGCTGAAATCTCATTGTGCTAGGGAGGAAGGAAAGGGGGGATATTTTGAAAGCTGGTGAATCAAGAAAGACATAAAAAATTGATAAAGGTAGGACTACCTGTTTTTATATTCTGCCACATAGCATGTGTTTAAATGAATTTGCCTATAATTTGTCTCAAATGCTGACATTTAACTCCTAGGCTGTATAATTGGGCTTGATTTTTCCAGAGTAAAATTCACACTCTGTGACCAGACTAATATGTTCACCTACTATAAACATTACTGCCTATGGTAACAACTAGAATAAAAAATTCTTTTTATATACATAATAGCTAGCAGAGACTCCTGGAGCCTCCACAAATCATTTCTGTCTTTTGGAGCTCCCTGACAAAAAGTGAGGAAATGTAAAACCAGCCTGGTCCAAGATAGATGGACTCTGAAAACTTACTAGCTTATTTAGACACCACTCATACTATTGTTATTGTTTTTTTTTAAGTGCCAGGCATTCAACAAGCTGTTCTAATTAATGTATTGTCTAAGCCTTGTAAACTGTTCTTTCATTGTGAACCAGCTCTTCTTCTATGTAAGCTATCACTGACTGCTTTTTTGTTGTTGTTATTAAAGTTTAATAATGAAAATAATCAAGCAATTGGTTATTTATGCAGTCATGATTGGCAAAAGTTATTAGAACAGGAATCTTCCCAGAAGCGATGATTAGATTATGGAACTGTTAGGAATGCTGAAATCAATCACCATTCCCACTCTTATTCATGATGACCTGTTGTAAAAGAGTTTATACAGAATGATCCCACTGGAAAGTGATTACTTTACCAAGAGGATGCAAAATTAAATGTTAAGGGGGAGATTCAGGAATGGTCTGAAGGAAAAGGGGTCCTGGGGAGGAAGTTACCACACTGAGAAGTAAGGAACAAAACTGTTAGATGGGATTCTCAGACACCTGATTATTTAGTAGTAGTACCCTGTGTACAGTGTAAGTTTTAGGAGCTGTGAAAGAGAGTACCCCAGGTTATGTTGCCATATTTTTAATACCAGACTATAAAAAATGTGGAGAGGCATCTGGGCAGAAAACTTCATGGTGGTAGTTTTATTAAGGAAACATTCACTTAACCGGTGTTGTGCAAAACAAAACCATGACACATGTCAACTTATAATCCCTTTATGTTTAATGTAAATAGGAACTTCCTTTGTAAATTAAACAACAATGATAGTACTCCTGCCCCCATTTTTTTTTTAAATAATAACTTTATTGAGATATAATTCACCTATACTAAAATGTACCCTTTTGGAGTATATAATTAAGTGGTTTTGAGTATATCCCTAAAGGTATACAGATACCTTCAGTATCTAATTTCAGAACATGTTCATTACCTTCTCCCTAAATCTGGTACCTATTAGCAGTTACTCCTCAGTTCCTTACCCAGTCCCAATCCCTAGCAACTACTGATTTACATTCTGTCTGTATGGATTTGCCCATTTTGGACATTTCATATAAATGAGGCCATACAATATGTGGCCTCTTTTTGTCTGGCTTCTTTCATTCAGCATAAAGTTTTCAAAGTTCATTCCTGTTGCAGCATATGGCAGTACTTGATTCCTTTTTATGGCCAAATAATATTCTACTGCACCAGTATTCCACAGTTCCCCATTTTGTTTATCCAGTTATCAGTTGGTAGACATTTAGGCTGCTTTCACTATTTCGCTGTTATTAATAGTGCTGCTCTGAATACACACATGGAAGTTTTTGTGTGGATTTCTGTTTTCAACTCTCTGGAGTATGTATCTAAGAGTGGAACAGCACACACCGGGTTCTAGTCCCGGTCGGGGCACCGGATTCTGTCCCGGTTGCCCCTCTTCCAGGCCAGCTCTCTGCTGTGGCCCGGGAGTGCAGTGGAGGATGGCCCAAGTCTTTGGGTCCTGCACCCACATGGGAGACCAGGAGAAGCACCTGGCTCCTGGCTTTGGATCAGCGCAATGTACCAGCCGCAGCGCACCAGCCGCAGTGGCCATTGGAGGGTGAACCAACAGCAAAAGGAAGACCTTTCTCTCTGTCTCTCTCTCTCACTGTCCACTCTGCCTGTCAAAAAAAAAAAAAAAAAAAAAAAAAAAAAAAAAAAGAGTGGAACAGCTGGCTCACAATGTAACTGTCTAACTTTTGAAACACTGCTAAGTTATTTTCTAAAGAGTCATCACAATTTACAGTCCCATTAGCTGTCCAAGAGGGATCCAGTTAATCCATTTCCTTGTCGACACTTGTATTATTAGTCTTTAATTATCGTTGATTTGAAGTAGTATTTTATTGTGCTTTTGATTTGTGTTTCCCTAATGGCTGATTATGTTGAGCATCTTTCCTTGAGCTTCTTGACCATTTTTATACTTTCCTTAGAAGTATTTATATTTTCTTAGATATGTGTAGTCAAAGCCTTTGCTCTTATTAAAAATTGGGTTAATAGTCTTGTTGAGTTGTATGAGGTCTTTATATATTCTGAATACTGGTCTTTTATCATATATATGATTTCTAAATGTTTTTCTCTCATTCTGGAGGTTGTCTTTCCAGTTTTCTTGTAGCACAAAAATTTTGAAATACAATTATTTTTTTCTTTGATTGTTCATGGTTTTAGGTGATCATCTAATTCAGGGTCACAGAGATATAATTTCATGTTTTCTTCTAAGGGTTTTATAGTTTTAACTCATATTTAGATCAGTGAACCACTGTCAGTTGGTTTTTATATTGTTTGATAGGGGTTCCCTTGCAAGTATCTGCAAGTATTTTATTTATTGAAATTTAAAGAATTAAGAGATATATCTCTTCAAATGAGACAGCTGTCACTGCTCTGAGAATTACTATTTTATGATTTGGGGGAAGATGGGTACATAAACTGTTTTCTTCTGAAGACTTTATGCTCAGCTGTTTTCTCACTAAATAGTATTGCATTTCTGTCTCTGTTTTGTTTCTTGGAATTTGAAAAGTAGCATCAGTGGATGCAATTTTAAGCCATTTTTTTAGAGTTTTTTTTCCCTTAACTTGTAATCTCACCTCTTCAGCTACAGTATAGAGAATGCCAAGAACTTCTAAGCCTCTATCAGAAATATTTGTCAGAACAGCAGGAGAAGCTCTCCATGTCTCTCTCTCAACTTGGTGCTGCTAGAATGCAAGAAGAACAGGTAAGCATCTTTGTTCTCACTTTTGTTGTCTTTAATAGGTCAGCAAGCCACCAGAAGAGTCATGTACCATTCATGTTAATTTGGCTTATGATATAGAATATCACTTTAAAACATTCAAATGCAGCATGGGGTTGAACTGGTATCTTTTACCTCCCTCTTTCCTTTTTATCTCCTGTTCTCGGGGCCCAGAGGTCAGGATTGATTACTTGAATCAGGATGTAAGCCACTGGGGAAGCCCCTGGTTGTTAAAACCACAGAAGGAATGGTGAAGAAAACCCATTACTCTGTTTCTTGATGAAGATCAGGTAGCTGTTTGTTGCTGATTGTCCTTGTGGAAAACACTAAGACTTGCCAGATTCGCATTTACAATTTTTAGAATAATCAGAGTGACTTGATGACTTATAAAAATGTGTGCTGGGGAAAATTGGAATATTTTATACATCTGTATATATGCATTAAACATCTGAAGATATATGATAGTATTTATGTGTAAGTATTTATATACATATCACAAAATGGCATGCATTATATCATTAAATAAGTGTTTAGAACCCTACCAGTTGTGATGTGAAGCAGACTCTAAAGATACACTTCTTACCCTCTAACAACTAGTACCTGATGTCTTTTTTATATACATGAGTTGAAATCTCCAAATAGATGAAGATAAGTCTTAAGGATTACATTAAAGTGTTGAAGCAAGAACTATGTAGAAAGATCAAACTCATTCATATTAAGTATCAAACTATGTATAACTTAATTAAAGTACTTCCTTCTCCTTTGAATATTATCAAGTACTAAAGATCAGCTGTAGGGTATTTTTCAAAGAGCATCATTGCTTATTGCTTTTCAAGCTAGAGACAACAGTTTCAGATACTTGTATGGAAACTACAGGTTTTCTTTAAGATCTTATTTATTTATTTGAGAGGTAGAGTTACAGACAGTGAGAGGGAGAGACAGAGAGAAAGGTCTTCCATCTGTTGGTTCACTCCCCAAATGGCTGCAACGGCTAGAGCTGTGCTGATCCGAAGCCAGGAGCCAGGATCTTCTTCCGGGTCTCCCATGTGGGCCATCTTCCACTGCTTTCCCAGGCCATAGCAGAGAGCTGGATTGCAAAAGGAGCAGCTGGGACTAGAACCGGTGCCCATATGGGATTCTGGCGCTGCAGGCGGAGGATTAACCTACTGCACCATGACGCCAGCCCCAGAAACTACAGTTTTGAATCTAAAGTTTGCCCATATGAAAAAATAAAAAGAATATTTTTGCTGGAATGTGATATAGCTGAGACTTATATCCTATTTTTTGTAGTCACACTTTTTTTTTTTTTTTTTTTTTTGGAAATAGCCGAAGTGTGAATGATGTATTTATATCCAATTTGATATTGTTACAAAAAATAAGATCAGGCTGCTCCCTACTGGAAGGCCAGTACTTGAGAGATAGGAGTTGATTCAAGGAAATAAGTCTATTCAAGAGGTGGGCAACTTGATGAGGTGGCAGATATAATTGTCATCAAGACCATCTCAGATTCTCAAGGAGGCAGGAGAACTTTTGAAGAGAACACAAAGGGGAGCCAAAGGGGGAGTCTGGAACCAGGGGAACCAGTTACAGGTTGGCCTCTGGTCGGGTGATTAGGGACTGGTTGGAGTCACAGTAGTTGCCGTCATCCTTCAGTCATAAATCCAGTCCTCTGGTCATGCTGACTGGGGCCAGCCAGATTACTTTGCAATTTCAGCTGGCTTTCTCAAGGCCAGTTTCTGGAATTCTCAAGCACGCATCATTTATCTGTTAAGTTAACCTCAAGTCTGATTAGTTGCAATGTCAGCAGTTAGCTAGTTTTTTTTTTTTTTTTTAACAAAATGGAATCATTTGAGCTGTTGCTACAATATACTTTCTTTTGTCCTGAAAGCCTAGATTATAAAATGAGTTGGAGGAAGGTGGCAATTTATTTTGATTGTTTATATAAATTTTCTCTGCCACTTTGAAAGCAGGACAGGCAGTTTTAAAGTGGCCCTTGCCTATTGCTCTTGGATGAGCTGGAAAAATTGTTAGTGTGAAGATCACATTTCTAACCTTTGTTTTTGCATTCCTTGTGGTGGGTGTGTGTAGAAGACACAAAACTGACTGACAACCCATGTCGCCAAAGGTATGGGAGGGGAAATGCAGAAATTTCTTTTTTATACATTGTAGTGGTCTTGTTACCTTAAGAATGTAGACTGAGAGTCAAGAATTAGTCACTAGGGGGCCCTAAAGACATCTGGATAAGAAGGCCTAACATTTTTTTCCTATTTATTTCTGAAATTAGAAGAAAATAAAGCTTTCTCACATGTTAATGATTTATATTTAAGCTAGTAATTTCTTGGAGGTTTCACTTAGAGACCAATCATATTTAATACTATCTCCCTTTTCCTTAACCTTGAGGTACAAAACTCAAAAATATCACAAGTAGTAGAATCAAAGTGTTGGTCAAGTCCATGGAGAGACCCTACCCACAAAAAGAGAGACTTGAATTTTCATTTTGACTTAGTCATGACTGAGAAACATTTAAACCATGTTGTCAGGAAGTACCTGTTTTCTAGGTTTTAGAATATATTACGTAAACAATGAAAATAAAACAGAGTTAAAAGCCACTCATAGAGGCTCTGCCGTGTGAACCTCCAGAGGGAAAAGTAAGCTTCTGCTGTAATACCCAGTAGAGACAGTCACCCTAGTTCCTGTGTTCTCTGGTTCATTCTTTGTGACAGGCTTCCTAAGCTGAGGGAAGGTAAGCCCCCTCTTTTCTTTCCTTTCGGGAATTGGGTAAATTTGGCCAGCAAGTCTACTTCCTGCAGGAAGGGCATCATTGTGAAGACTAATCCTGAATGGGGACGCTGACCTGATTCTCTCTGCTTTTTCTCTCACTTCCCTGTGGAGAAGTTAAATGTCTTCTTTGTGTACTCACAAATCCACTGTGCCCATTTCTGTCACAGCAGCTTTCTTGTTATTTGTAAACCCGTGTTTATTCATCCATCTCCCTCACCAAGGGTTTTTAAAAACAGGCATCCTGTTCTGGTGGTGTTTGTACTCAGAACTTGGCTTAATATTACTTTTTGATTTATTGTTATGTAATAAATATTTATGTTATGTATATATTGTGTGTATGTTATAAAACATTTTAAATTATTGAACCCTAAACCATGTCACAGAATAAGAACCCCAGGAACAGAGAGAATGCGTACTTTGACCAGGACAGATAGGGACTCAATCAGTCTGGTTCCACAGTGTGTTGAAGAAAGACAAGAAAAACTTGAAATAGCTAAAAGTTGTTAAAAATTTGTTTTAAATTGTCCTTGTTTCCATAACTAACTCTCACTGGCTGTTAATCTGACTTAGACATTTTGAATATCAGATCATGAATATCTGAGAGATAATGGGGAACCTTTGCCTATGCAAAGTCAAGCATAAAATTTTATTCTCAAAATAATTTCTTTAACCTCACCTGCAGATTCTGTGGTAGAGATGGCACTGGTTCATTTTTTATGATGCGTGGATTTGACTCTCAAAGACTTGGTGTGTTTCTTCTTTGTGTTGGTGGCCATCTGGTTCAAACTGTGTTATTACAGGTTTTGCTTACAGTTCTGTTAAATCCACAGTTCTCCAGAATAATGTCCTAGCTTAAGATTTTCTTTTTTAACTTGTGCTATTTCCTTGAAAAGAAAATTCTTCCTTTACAAAGTTAATTTTTTTCTTCATTTTCCTCCTAGCTTGCCCCTTGCTTTGCATCAAAGATGAATGTATTCTGCATCCATTTTGTAACTTATTCAGCATCACAGGTTCTTCATTGTGGCTTCTAGAGAAGTTTCTCACTCTATTTAGGTTGAAATATTTCACTGATGCGTGTCTATTTGCTCCATTATCTCATTTAAGAAACAATTCTTACTAATAATTATTCTTGGTCAATAATGAGGTGGGGGGGGTGGCAACCAAAGAACCATAGTGTTGCCTTGTGTGCATTTTAGAATATAGTTTTTCTTATCACAGTTGTGTGTTATTTCTTTTTATGTGTATTTAGACTTAAATGTTACTTCAAATGGTGATGCTTGTAATTTCTTTTTTTTTCTTATGCAGTAGACTGTAGCACTTCAGCAATGTTGTGTTTTTCTAGTACCCTTCTTATTAAGACAAACCCTAGGCAGCAGTTTGAATAGCGTCTCCTACTCCAATTTGAAAATCTTGGTGTACAAGCTTAGTTTACTGTTTTTTCTTAACTCTGCAATTATTTTGGCAGGTAGACATACAGGTAATTTTAGAATTTTCTTGGAATTTCTATTCTTTATAATAGGTAAGATCATCACTTTTTAGTATGGGCAGTTGATCCTGAAGCATCTTTATTCTATAAAATGCCTATTTCAGAAATTTTTTCATTTTCCCCGTGATTACTTGTCCCATTTCTTGTAATATAATTGGAATCTGAAATACACTGAAGATAGCATGGCCAAATATACTGAAGATATCATAGTTGGGTTCTATCACCATTACCTATAATTGTGTTAAGAGTTTTTGTAATGCTTAGGCCTACAATGTCTTGGGACTACTTCCTGTTCTGTGACTATGTTCATGTATGCTTGTTAAATTTTTTTAGTTTACCAACATATAACCATGTGGTAATAAAAGCTCCTTACCATTTTCATTCAAACTAATCTTATTTTACACACTTTAATGTGTGACATGTATCTTAACTCTAATGGTAAATTTTCTTTAAGTTAGAATACCACTTAGTTATAACAAGCCCAGATTTTATTGACAGAGTAGGAGCATCCATATACCTCTAATTGAAAAGGAAACAAAATTAAAGAAGATTTCATATGCTTTGCATTTCTCATCTCCCCACAGAAGAGGATATGTGTAGATAAAATAAGAATTAACAGCTGACTTCTCACTAGAAGCAGTGGAGGATAGTGGGAGTAGGATGGCATATTCCAAGAGCTGGGGGAAGAAAACCCAGGCAATTAAGCAAAACTACTCTTCAAAAATATATATGATGTAAAGACATTCTCAAATAAGCAAAGACCAAGAGAATTAGTTTCTAACCTACTTTTCTCACAGTAAATACTAGCAGGAGTCTGTTCAGCTGAAAAGAATGGCATAAGGCAGTAACTCAAATCCACACAAAGAAATAAGGAGTGCCAATAAAGGTACTTAAGTATTGTTCATTCATAAATAATTTCAAAGATACCTGAATGAAGCAACAATTATAAAACTGTATTGTTGAGATTTTAACATATAAGATACTGTAGATTTGCCTGTGTGCATGCATTTTCACAAAGGTGGGAAGAAGGAAGGGAGTGATATTAGAGTATATTTTTATATACTCTTGTGGTTAAGTTACTGGGAAGGAAGTAATACTGTCTCAATTTGTAAACTATATAGAAAATCATAAAGAATCCACACAAAATGAAACTGATAGAACTAATAAGTTAGTTCAGCAAAAGTTTGCAGCTTATAAGATTAATATACAAAAATCAGTTTTATTTCTGTTTACTACCAATGATCAATTAAAAATGGATTTATTTAACAAAGGGACACCAAAGCTTGTACAGTGAAAACTATGAAACAAGATCAGAGAACTTAACAAAAAATGTAAATACATAGAAACAGGTTCCATGTTCATAGATTTCTTCTTCAAGACTCAATTATTGTTGAAACATCAGTTCTTTCCAAAGCAGTCCATAAATCTGTTGTAATCCCTATCAGAATTCCAGCAGATTTTGACACTTTCAGATAAGACAGTCCTGAAATTCATATGGAAAGGAAAGGAATAATAGCCAAGACAGTTTTGGAAAGGATGAGCAAAGTAGAAGATTATTCTTTCCAATTTCAAAATTTATTCTCATATATGATACAATATGGTAAGTACAATTTGAAGATGGCTCACGTGACCTTTGCCCTCTGGCAAAGTAGTTTTCCTCCCATGACAATGGTATGATATGTAGTAAAATGATTATCAGGATAAGCCCAATCTAACTGCATGGGAAAAGCAGAGTTTTCTCCAGCTGGGAACAAAAGATGACATCAGAGAGACTTGAAGCATGAAAAGAATTCGCCACACCATTTCTGGTTTTGAAGATGAATGGAGTGGAGTGGACATTTGGGATAGTGTTTAAGACACCAGTTAGGACACCCACATCCCATTTCGGAGTACCCTGGTTCAGTCACCAGCACTGACTCCTCTTTCAACTTCTTGTTAATGCAGTCGCTGGAAAACAGTATTGGTAACTCAAGTAGTTGAGTTCCTGCTACCCCTGATTAAGAAATTAATTATAGCATCTCAGGAATGAAACAGCAGATGGGAGTGCTCTCTTTTTCTCTGTCTTGCTCAAATAAATTTTACAAAAGGTGAGGATGAAGTGAGCTAGGAGCTGAAATAGGTTCTGACCAACAGCCAGAAGGTTGGGATTTAAGTCTAACATCCACAAGGAACTGTATTCTGTCAAGAGCCTGAATGAGCTTTTAAGGGGGATCTTCCTTAGGTATTCCAAATTAGAGCAGAGCACAGTATAGCCCAGCTAACAGCTTGAATTCAGCTTTGTAGGAAACTAGGCAGAGAATCTTACAAAGTCTACCAAGCCTTTGGAGGAAGAGAACTGTGAGTTAATGAATTTGTGTTATTTTAAGCCACTACATTTGTGGTAACTTATAATGCAAACTAGAAAACATACACTGTTCAGGTCAGGGTAGCACTGCCCTAAGTGTGGACATATAGATTGGTGGAAACTAAATTGTGAGTTCAGAAATAAACCCTAACAATTATGGTCACTAGATTTTTGACAAAGATGCTAAAGCAGGTTAACTAAGGGAAAAAATAAGCTGTTCAGGGGCCGGTGCTGTGGCGCAGCAGGTTAACACTGCAGCCTGCAGTGCCAACGTCCCATGTGGGTGCCAATGCAAGGCCGAGCTGTTCCACTTCCTCTCCAGCTCCCTGATGTTGTGCCTGGGGAAGCAGGGGAGAGTGCCACAAGTCTTTGGTCCCCTGTATCTGTGTGGGAGACCTGGAAGAAGCTCCTGACTCCTGGCTTCAGCCTGGCCCAGCCCTGGCAATTGTGGCCATTTCAGGAGCGAATCAGCAGATGGATGATCTCTCTCTGTCTTCTTCTTCTCTTTGTAACTCTGCCTTTCAAATAAATAAATAAATGGTTTTTTTTTAAAGAATAAGCTGATCAATAAGTGATGATTAGACAACTGGACACTGGGAAAAAAGATAAATTTAGACCCTTCATGCCACATAAAAAAATTAGCCTCAACATCATTTCAACATTCAAGACATGTTTTTTGAAATTTGACTTCAGGTCATGACTTTACTTAGCATCAGTTTTTGTTTGTGTTCAGTGTTTATTATGGCTATTACAGTGAACACTTGCATTTAAACACTGTATCATTTAGTGCTATGCAACTAATAGTAACTGGTAGGATCGCCTTTAATTACAAAAGCTGCTGAGCAGAATGCCAGCTCTCTGCTTACCGTGTCCGGAGCGCTTTAATCATGTGCACAATAGCAACGGACATCACAGTGCCAGCCACCAGACTGGAGGTTCAAATGCTGCTGCCCACTATATTTTTATATTAGACTAACCAAGGAAAATACAAAGCAGGTCCAGCACTGGGTACAACAGTACTTTACTTTTTAAAAACAAAGTGAAAAACAGAACCAGATTAGCTTGAATGGCGAGCCTCAGTCTCTTATGCCCAGTGGATTCCCTGGAAGCCAGCCTGTCTCTGCTGTCCCAGTAAAAGGAACCATCTGTCCCTGCTCTGGAGTCTAAAACAGTATGCTGGGAGTTTTGCTTGAGTGCCGTAAATAAAAACACTTAAGCAATATAGCAGTAGACATTGCGCCTGGGATAGGAAAAAATATTCTCATAAAGGTAATATTTAAGATTCTACTTTGTTTTGTAAAAATTTACATGTTTTTTAGTTGTCTGAATTCTTGATTTTCTCTGATAATTTCAATATATTAATTTTCTGTTAAAAGTTTCTGTTGCCATTGCTCATCAATCTACAGAAAATGTTATTTTTATTAGATTTTAAAATATTTTGCCTTTATGCTTGTACCCATTTTTGTGCTTACCCATTTTTGTATTTATCATTTATTTATTCAGCTAAAAGTGCCATCAAATTATTATAGAACAGTTGCTACCAATGTCAGAGAAGAATTCAGCTTCTGTACTTCACTGAAAGTTCTGTTGTATACTATTCTGTATCTTCAAATCAGTCTAAATATAAGGATAGGCCCGCTGCAGCTCACTTGGCTAATCCTCCGCCTGCGGCACCGGCACCCCGTGTTCTAGTCCCAATTAGGGCACCAGATTCTGTCCCAGTTGCTCCTCTTCCAGTCCAGCTCTCTGCTGTGGCCAGGAAAGGCAGTGGAGGATGGCCCAAGTGCTTGGGCCCTGCACCCACATGGGAGACCAGGAGGAAGCACCTGGCTCCTGGCTTTGGATTAGCGCAGCGTGCTGGCCGTAGTGGCCATTTGGGGGGTGAACCAACAGAAAAAGGAAGACCTTTCTCTCTGTCTCTCCCTCACTGTCTAACTCTGCCTGTCAAAAAAATTAAAAATTAAAAAATAAAAAATAAATAAATATTAAGATAAATAGCACATTGGTGAAATATTACAAATCTTATAATAGCTGAAAAACATATCAACATTATAAACTTGTATTTACTATTGTGTTAATGTTAGTTATTTCTAGTTGATGGATAGTTGGTACCAGGTACATAGTTTCATATTGACTTGTTTATAAATATATGTATACATATAAACATTGATATAATATCTCCAGAAAAATCTGCTTTTCACTGCAATCCAGATTTTAATATTGGCTTTTGACTTGAAGAAATGTGTTTTCTACTAGCAGATTCAAAATGAAATTAAAAAGGTATTTAAAGTGCTAATATAATATTGATAACATTAAATTGTATGTTCTCTAAATTATATATGGCTGGAACACAATGATCAAAATAACAGAAATTTGAAGCTCAGATGGCTTCACTGGTGAATTCCAAATATTATTTGTTGAAAATTAATTCTATTAATTCTACACATATTTTCCAGAAAATTTAAGAAGTTTTACTTCTTAATGCATTATATGAGTCCTGCCTTACTTTGATATAAAACCAAAGACATTACAAGAACACAGAATATCAGTATTCTTCATTAACAGATGCAAAAATTAATACAATTTTAGCAATTTGAATAAAAATATGAAAAACAATGCATTAGAGATAGGTGTTATTTATCTCAGAAATTTGAAATTGGTTTAACGTTTGAAAAACAATTGCTGTTATTTTCTATATTAGCAGACTAGAAATGAGAAATCATATAATTATCTAAATGCAAAAAAAAACATTTAAAAAACTCACTTCTATTCATGGTAAAAACTAAAATAGAAGAGAATGTTTTCAACCTAATTAAGGACATCTCAGAAAAAAATCCAAAAAAGCATAATACTTTTTTTTTTTTACGGAACTCTCTTCTCTTTTTTTTTTTTTTTTTATTTGACAGGTAGAGTCATAGACTAGACAGTGAGAGAGAGAGACAGAGAGAAAAGTCTTCCTTCCATTGGTTCACTCCCCAAATGGCTGCTACAGCCGGTGCTGCGCCAGTCTGAAGCCAGGAGCCAGGTGCCTCTTCCTGGTCCCCCATGTGGGTGCAGGAGCCCAACACTTGGGCCATCCTCCACTGCCCTTCCAGGCCACAGTAGAGAGCTGGACTGGAAGAGGAGCAACTGGGACTAGAACCTGACGCCCACATGGGATGCCGGCGCCGCAGGCGGAGGAGCAACCAGTGAGCCATGGCGCCGGCCCCAGCATAATACTTTTAATGCTAAAAGATCAGAAATAAGTCAAGGTTATTCTCTTCTACCACATCTATTCAACATTGTATTGGAGGTCCTAACCAGTTCCATAAGACATGGGGAAGAAATACAGATTGGAAAAGGGCTAAAACAATCTTCATTTGCAGACAACATCAGATTGTTAAGTCTACATGCAATGTAAGTCTATACACAAAATTTTTAGGTATGATACCAAAAAAAAAAGCTACTAGAAGTTATATGAGTTTGGGAAGTTGCAAGGTACAGATCAATTTATAAAAATCATCTGTATATCTCTGTATAAGGAAAAAAGATGTTGAAACGTAAAAATATTTTAAATTGCAAAATGTTTTACATATCATTTCATGGGACTGATGCTGTGGCATAGCACGTAAAGCTGCCATCTACGATGCCAGCATCTCATATGGGCACCGATTTGAGTCCCAGCTGCTCCACTTCTGATCCAGCTCCCTGCCAATAGGCCTGCAAAAACAGAAAATAGCCAAAGTGCCTAGGTCCCTGCATCCACATGGGAGACCTGGAAGAAACTCCTGGCTTTAGTCTGGCCTAGCCCAGTTTGGAGAGTGAACCAGCAGATGGCAGATCACTCTGTCTCTCCTCTCTAAGTCTTAAAAATAAAATAAATAAGTCTTTAAAAAATTTAAAGATACCATTTTATAATAGGATCAAAATATATGAAATACATAGGGATATATGGAACAAAAGACTTGTCAGTCCTATACTTTGATAATTGCTCTGCAAAAGAATTTAAACATCTGAATACATGGACTCGAATACTATACCTTTTAGGGATCAGAAAGCCAATATTGTTGTTATGTCTTTTCTGTCTAAAATAGTCTATCCATTTAGCCGTGGCTGGATTTGGATCCCAGCAGACTTTCTCTTTTTCTTCTTCTTCTTCTTCTTCTTTTTTTTTTTTTTTTTTTTTTTTTGAGTGGAAAGTAAAACAGCAAAATTTATTAGGGAAGGGACATCTGTAAGAACAGATGGGCACCTCTCCAGACAGAACCTGAGAGAGAGTGTCCAGTTGCTCGGGCATGGTTGAGTGGAGAATACACCTGGCCAGGCCAGGCCAGGCCAGGTGGGTGGCTCAGCAGAGAGGCAGAGGGCTAAGCATGCTGTCCGGTTGAGGCTGGGGGGGTGGGGTTTAAGGAGATGGGTCCTGCCTCCCCACCTCTGCTCCTCTTGGAACGAAGGACTTTTTGGATGTAAATATGAAAAATTTCTATTTGAGTTTTCCCCCTGAAGTTATCAGACAGGGGGAAGCCTGGAAGGATGGGCAGGACCCCCTGGAGAATCCTCCAGAGCAGGGTATTTGAAATGTAGATATCAGGCAGAAGGGGTGGGGACCCCCACCTGGCAGGTTATCGGGTAGGAGGGGGCAGGGCAGGATGTAGATAAGGTTTTTGGGGTGACTTTGAGCTGCAGATGCTGGACCTAGATGTCAACTCTTTGAGCCTTTATGTCACACACACATAAGCTCATATCTGACTTCCTACCTAACATTCCCCCCTCAAGAGGGAAATACCCAAAATTCTTTTTGGGATAATGGATGGAGTTCCATTTTCTGTAGCTTATTCAGAGCTGACATGTGGGCGTCAAGAAGGATTTGGATATTTCCTTTTGCTATCTGTCCTATGGTGTGCAACAATGGCCTTGGAAAGACTGTCCTGCTCGGTCCAGAGGGCTGCTCAGGCCATCCAATGGAATGGGCTAGAAGCCTTGTCTGATGATCATTTGGAGTTTGACAGCTTTTATTCTGTTAGAGACAAAATGAACAAAGGCATTAAAAACACACGGTCCAAAGAGAAGCAGCAAGATTACTGAAGTTACTGGGCCAAGGAGAGGAAATAGCCAGGATTTCCATGACCAGATGTCAGGCCAGAAATCCCAGCCCTGCTTGGCCTGGTTCTGGAGCTGTTTGTCCAGGAAAGTACAAATTTGGGTTTATACCTATCCAGTCTGATTGACGCAGAGACAACATTCTGCCTGGAACATGGCACAGATACCTCCTGGAGCAGCAGTTAGCATGTCCAGTATTTCTTTTTTTAATTTTTTTTATTTTTTGACAGGCAGAGTGGACAGTGAGAGAGAGAGACAGAGAGAAAGGTCTTCCTTTTGCTGTTGGTTAACTCTCCAATGGCTGCCGTGGCCAGCGCACTGCGGCTGGCGCAGTGCGCTGATCCGAAGCCAGGAGCCAGGTGCCTCTGCTGGTCTCCCATAGGGTGCAGGGCCCAAGAACCTAGGCCATCCTCCACTGCACTCCTGGGCCACAGCAGAGAGCTGGCCTGGAAGAGGGGCAACCGGGACAGAATCCGGTGCCCCGACTGGGACTAGAACCCAGGGTGCCGGCGCCACAGGTGGAGGATTAGCCTATTGAGCCGCGGCACCGGCCCCAATATTTCTTTCTTTCATAACTTTTTGTGACTTCCACACACCCTCTTCAACTTACTTGAAACATTCCATCATTTCCATTCCAGTCTAGAGTAAACTAGCCATCAAGATGAAGTTATTCTTATAAACCATGTCCGTCCTTTATTTAAAAGAACTCTTTCCTTCTTAACCTTCCTTTCCAAGAATGCTCTTTCCTTCTTAACCTTTCTTACCAAGCGCACATTTCCATACTTGTGATGTTTTCCATAGAGTCTGGTTGGCTCTTTCTACCTTACCGGAAGACTGAGGTCTCCATGCAGAGTGAAGGGGCCGGGTTATTCCTAGGGCTTTACAAATCCCTTGTGTAATCTGGGAGATGAAGGAAGGTCCATTGTCACTTTGTAAAGATTTTGGGAGACCAAAGTGTGGAATAACTTCCTTCAGGAGAGTTTTGGCCACTGAGCTCTTTCCGTTATGGTTGGGAAGGCTTCTACCCATCCAGTAAAGGTGTCTATAAGTACAAGCAGGTACCTATAGCCTTGACAGAGTTGCATCTGTAAAATCTATTTGCCAGCCTTCCCTGGGGTAAGTTCCGTTTCACTGCATATGTTTTAATAAAGGTGGAAGTTGAGACCCCTGGGAGTTGTTTCCTCTTGTCCTTACCTAGTTCTAGAGCTATGGATAGGTGATCAGTTCTGCTAACTGAGCAAAGTTTCTGGGGGCAGAGCACGCTTCAATAATGTGCCATGCCATTGGTAGAAATTTGCAGCTGATTCTGAAACTTGTACTATAGTAAGACTTATTTTTATTTTTATTTTTTAAAGATTTATTTATTTATTTGAGTTACACAGTGAGAGAAGGAGAGGCATTGAGAGAGGTCTTCCATCTGCTGGTTCACTCCTCAAATGGCCAGAATGGCTGAAGCTGGGCTGATCCAAAGCCAGGAGCCAGGAACCTCTTCCAGGTCTCCCACTTGGGTACAGGGGCCCAAGGACTTGAGCCATCTTCCACTGCTTCCCCAGGCCATTAGCAGGGAGCTGGGTTGGAAATGGAACAGCCAGGACTTGAACCGACACCCATATAGTATACCAGCACTGCAGGTGACAGCTTTACCTGCTACGCCACAGAGCCAGCCCCAAGACTTATTTTTAAACTATAGTGAAGAAGTGTGATATTCAAAAGATAGAGATTGATGCGCAGTGATGAAGACATTGCTTGGGGAACACTCATCCCATATCAGAGTGCATAGGTTTGAATCCCACCTCCACTCCTGATTCCATTTTTTCTAATAACTACACCCTGGGGGGCAACAGCTTATGACTGAAGTACTATATTCTTTTCTCCAGCTCTAAATTAACTGTGGGGAAAAAAATCATAATCTTTAAATTCTTTGAGCACTGAACCAATTGGACAGTGAAAGGGAGGATACATACAAGAAGGCATAGTAGTTTTTACTTCTGGTCAGGGAAAAAAATTGTAGAGTTGCTAAGTGATTAGAGTAGCTGTAACTATATCAGTGTATTTGTGAACCATAGTCTGGATTTTGTCCATGTTCAACTAATTCTTCCACTAAGCCAATCATTTACAATTTTTAGCCCCATTTTGCTGTGCATTCTGATTTCTCAGGATTTTTTCTGCCATAGAAACTTAACTCATTAACTATATGTCTTCCCTTAAATAGAAGCTAGTATTCAAAATGAAAAGTAGGGAATTCCCAGTTGTTGCCAACAAGTATCAGCTGCAAGGTCTATGACTGTTCTCATTCCTGCTACTTTTCTTTCATGAGTCTGATGTTCATGAGAAAACATCTCTACGCCATCCAGCCTTCTGCATTCCTCTTCTCCTTCTGCCACTACCCAACTTCCTTGACATCAGGCTTAACATTTCCACATGCTTTGAGATTGTGTTCTCCCAAGCGTTGCTTCATTTTTAAATAACGATACCAAATATAGGCACTATCTTACCTAGGAACTTTAAGTAATGAAGAACATTAATGAATGGATGAATTATATACTATTCGGGGATGGATAGAAATTTGTGAGACCACACCAGTGATAGAAGATTGGGAGAGTAATGAGGTTTCCCATTTACAGTAGGTTGCTGAGGGGTCAACTGGTAAATGCGAAGAGAATGCTAAAGGTGGTAAATGATAAGGTTTGAAACCATCGTGGAAAAGACAGGATTAGGCAAGAGGCATTCAAGACTGATAAATTGAGTGACAATGTTGATGAATAACAGGATGCTTTTGTGGCCTTTAAGTTTTTCTCCTTAGACTGCTTATTAATTGCAATGGAGATAAAGAAAACCATAGTTAAAGAGTTTGGAGAAATTGTCTAGGTAATCAGAATTACACTTTATTTGTAAAGTGTCTCCCTCTACATTGCAGGTGTGCTGTCCTTTATGGAGGCGAGAGATGGCAAAATCTCTGGAGACCCTCAATATGTGGAGAAAGTCCAGACTTAAACATGCTCAGTAAACCAACATGTGTTTGTGGTGCTTTTCCTGCCATCTCAGGTTAATCAGGCCTCTCCTCACAATTCCCTTTCTTTGTGTCAGAGAAAGGTGATATTTAAACCTCATTAAACTGCAGCTTCGAGATCTACTCATCTCTGATTATGCCTACATATACAGAAAGTATGCTTCTCATTACACTTCAGCTCATTTTTCTCTTATTTTATTTGAAAGGCTGAGAGAGAGAGAGAGAGAGAGAGAGAGAGAATATGAATCTTCCATCCATTGATTCGTTCCCCAAATGGCCTCAACAACTGGGGCTGGGCCAGGCTGAAGCCAGTAGCCAGGAGCTTCATCCAGGTCTCCCACATGGGTGCAGGGGCTCAAGTATTTGGATCATCCTCTGTTGCTTTCTCAGTCACATTAGCAAGAAACTAGATCAGAAGTAGATCAGCTGGGATTCAAACCGGTGCCCATATTGGATGCCAGCATTGCAGATGGCAACTTAACCTGTTATGCCACAGTGCTGGCCCTGTGTTTTTCTGTTATTAATCTTTCTTTTGTTTCAAGGAGTCCCAGCTAAGAACTGTGAAGGATAGAGTCAAAGTCATTTTTTATTCTCTACTGTTCCTAGATGTTTAATTTTTTTTTCTTATCTGTGTTTGATATTTACTGTTTGGCATGATAAAAAGTCTCTGGATTAGGCATGTCACAGGATATATGCAAAACAGAGGGAGATGTGGAAATCGATTACAAATCTAACTATGCTATAAGAATATCTCCTAGAGTACTACCCAATAGAACTTTCGGTAATGAAGTATCTGGTCTGTGAGCATGGTCCAACACAGAAGCAGTCATCACATGCAGCTATTCAACATTTGAAATGCAGCTAATGAGACTGAGAAATTGAATTTTTAATTTAATTTTAATTAATTTCACTTTTAACAGTCATATGTGGCTATTATATTGGACAGTGGGGTTCTGGAATTGTGATTAATGCCTGAATATGAGAAGTTTATAAGTTCTTGTAATCAATAAATTGACTATTTAAGGAGACGAAGGAGTCGTGAGCTACACATGGCTGGGCCTATTAGCTCAGGTAAGATCTGTGCTTTGCAGAAAGAATCTGTAATACATAGCATGTTTTCACCTTTTCATTAACAGGAAATTTTATTGCTGAATAATAGTGAACTAAACTCAGTGAAAATTCCAATAGCAAAATGAAATATAATTATGGTATATCTGCTTTTTACAGGTTATAGCAGTAGTCACCAAAAACTAAAAGTAGATGCAGGACTTCCTTTTAGTGACTTAGCCTGATTAAAGACGTGATGGATGTATGGAGAGGAGGAGGAGAAATCAAGAAAGGAAGGATGGTTTGTTAGATAAGAAAACAATGAAAGATATCCTATTCTAAATGCCATGGGAATGGTACATTAAGTTTCTTTTGTCGAATATATAAATTGATTTGATGTTATCTGAGGTTCCTTCCAGCTCTAACTTTTGTAATGCTAAATCCTAAGAATGCTGAGCAGGAGAAAATCTAAGAGTGGAGCAGTCAGATTAATTTAGGACTTGGAGTTCAATGTTTGACTTGTGTTGTTATATGATCTTAATCTCCTAGGCCACATGAGTGATTTCTGTTTTGGTAGGCAAATTTATTTCATTTCAAATGGAGTATTGATTTAAAAAAGGGTCTGATAAATACCCCCTAGGTCGTAATATCATCCTGGTGGCTTTAATAATTTTAAGAGTTTTCATCATTCGGATATAAATATACCACTTATGGCAACATTTAAGAGAATAGTAAGAAAGAAGTATAAACATAAAATCACAAAGGGTAACAACTTATGTGTCTCCACAAATACAACACTGGTTAACAATGATGGGCAAAAGGAATCAACTGGAAGCCTTGGTCCACTGTCCACTGTCTTTCACTGTGTGTCACTGAAGGGCTGTCAGTGGCCTGTAATCCGATTCTAGTTGGTAGCTGTGCTGGTAGTTTCAGTACTTCTTTTGGACCTAGTGAAGGTATCAGTTGTTTAAGTTTAATGTTCTGTTGATTTGTCAGTCTATTTCTCTATTCGGCTTACATCTCTGCACAGTGTTCAGATTTCTCTGTGTAGACCTAAACATTTTGCTCTGTTCTAGGCACTGAATAAGTGTTTGACAAAAGGTTACCTGCTTGACAAATCGCGTGACTGCTGTTTTGGGCTTTCGTTCACTGGGCTATGTACATGAATCTGTCTTGGTGCCTTTCCTCTCAGAGCATATTCCGAAGTACTCATAGCACTGTCTCATAAGGTGGCATAACCACCTGGAATTGTATATCACCCCAGACTCCCAGACTCACTTTTTTTTCCCTTTTTTAAAGATTTACTTTATTTATTTGAAAGACAGAGCCACAGAGAGAGGTAGAGACAGAGAGAGAGGTCTTCTGTCTGCTGGTTCACTCCCCAGATGGCCACAATGGATGGAGCTGAGCTGATCTGAAGTCAGGAGCCAGGAGCTTCTTCCAGGTCTCCCACACGGGTGCAGGAGCCCAAGGACTTGGGCCATCCTCCACTGCTTTCCCAGGCCATAGCAGAGAGCTGGATGGGAAGAGCAGCAGCCGGGACCCGAACCAGCACCCATATGGGATGCCGGGACTTCAGGCCATGGCTTTAACCCACTGCACTGCAGTGCTGACCCCTCTTTTTTTTTTCTAAAATAAGGAACCATGGTGGTCTAATCAAGGTATTTCCAGGGCCCGCAACCATTCTCAGGTTTGGTGATTTGCTAGGAAGACTGACAAAAGTCAGCAAGGCCAGCACCGCGGTTCACTAGGCTAATCCTCTGCCTTGCATCGCCGGCACACCAGGTTCTAGTCCCGGTCAGGGCACCGGATTCTGTCCTGGTTTCCCCTCTTCCAGGCTAGCTCTCTGCTGTGGCCCAGGAGTGCAGTGGAGGATGGCCCGAGTACTTGGGCCCTGCACCCCATGAGAGACCAGGATAAGTACCTGGCTCCTGGCTTCGGATCAGCGTGGTGCGCTGGCTGCAGCGCGCTGGCCGCGGCGGCCCTTGGAGGGTGAACCAACAGCAAAAGGAAGACCTTTTTCTCTATCTCTCTCTCTCTCTCACTGTCCACTCTGCCTGTCAAAAAACAAACAAACAAACAAACAAAAAGAGTCAGCATACAGTAGTACTCACAGCTAAGATGTACTACAGTGAAAGGAAAGAAAGGAAAATCAGCAAATGGAAAAGGTATATAGGAGCAAGAGAAATTTACCCTATGTCCTCTGAAGGTTTGCTGAAAAGAACTGACAATAGATTCACAGAAGTGGCATGCAAATTTATGAACACGAACATGTGTATGGGAAATATACACAATAGGGAATTCCATGAAGGGCCAGATGGTTAAGCTAAAATACCCTCTTCATAGGGTTGGGGGAAATGGAGGGCTATAGTCACTTTTAGAGAGATAATGAACAAGTTTTAGGGGAAATGATTGAGCCAAAGAACAGACCGTGGTTTAGGACAAAGTTCTTCTAGACTCTTAAGTGTGGTATGCGATTTTCAGTCTCTTCTCCAGTAGTTAATGATTCTTGGTGAATGAATTTCACAAAAGTTGCATTTGTTGTATGCAGGGAACTTTCCTTAATCACACAGGGGAATTCAGAGAGAGCCTCTCTGTGTTTTAGGAGAGAAGGAGGATCAAAAATGATCAGCAGATGAGTGGGGGCAGGTTTTAGAGAAACCTCAGTTCTGAGACTGATTCTCCAGCCCAGCATATCAAAGCATCACACTTGGGGTATCAATTTCTGAGCTCTTACAGGTACTTTGGGGTAAAATCTGGAGGAAATCAAATGCAATCTTACAAGATTATTTTCCAAGCGGAGTCCCATAAGATGTGCTTTGGTTCTTTGGCAATGAATTAGGACAACACCTGTGAAATGTTGTCTGCCCAGAAAAACTCAGTGCTCATATTTTTTAACAGGGGCTGGTCACATAGGCACCCTTTGCCTAGTGTGTGCTAACTTCCAGATTGCCACAACAAAAGCAGATGTTGAGTGCAAACCACGTTATTTGTACAACCTATTTAGGCACAGGAAAATATCCTTAACTTTTAGAGAATCGTGGAAACACCCCTGAAGACCAGTTTGCTTTATTGCCGGCAAGGAAGCAGGACTTCCTAAGGAGAGCAGTCTTGGGCCACTTTTCTGATTATGAGTTGCGCTTCTGTGAACATTCAGACTTGAAACCTTTAACCTGTGTTAGGCTTTACTTATGTCTGGTCTCGTTATTGTCTTCTGCTGATTGCTGCTATCACTTAGCGACAAATAGAAATAGAGTTTATTCTATACTTGTTCCTTTTCCTAATGAGACCATTTCTATTTCTTGTATACTGAAATACCAAATATTTTGTCTTACTTCTTACTACTATTTCATTTTGAGATTTGCTTTGTCCTGAAATTTTATTTGATTTAAGGCTGCCCTAAAAGCAGAGTAAAGGCTGAGCTAGAAATAAGTTATTACAGTATTTGGGACCCCAAATACATAATATTGCTGTTAGGTAGGAAGATTCTATCTCCTGTCCCAAGTGAGAATCCCCATGGCCTGGAGATGGCAAAGACCGTAACAGTGACAGAGGAACTCACAGTCCTCAGTCCACTGTATCTTCCATGGGTTTTGAGTCACCAAGGAAGACTTTGTTCATAAGGAATTGGTTAGAACACACTTGATTCACAAAAAGGAGAAAAAATCAGCAAGATGAGCATCTACAGTATGCATCATGGTCTGAATGTGTCCCCCTAGATTCATGTGTTAAAAACTTTATCTTCAAGGCAGCAAGGTTGAGAGATAGGGCCTAAATGGAAGTGGTCAAGTTATGGGGCTGCCACGCTCATGATTAGATTAATGCATTGAGTAGAAAGAACTTGTGGGAATGGGTTTTCCCTTTTTGCCTTTCCCCGCTCTGCTGTATGAGGACACAGCATTCCTTCCCGCTGGGGGATATTGTTTTCAAAGTGCCATCGTGGAAGCCGAGAGCATCCCTTGACACATACTGATATCTTAATCTTGGACTTCTTAGCTTCCGCAACTATAAAAAATAACTTTTTAATAAACCATCTCATTTCTGGTATTCTGTTATAACAGCACAGACAGGCTAAGACAGCCAGTCTCCCAGGACCAATGGGTTCCTACTAATAGCCAGTGCAGAGTGAGAGAATATGTGGATATTTTTTATGCTTCAGGTAAAGACCTAGTTCCTTTCCTGTGGATGATAGATATGCTGGTGAGACTGGCCAGATGCTGCATTCACATGGTTAAGCAATATAAGGAATTCACTGTGCCCTGAGAAATGGAAAGGTTTCTCCTGATGAGGAAGAACCTAAGGCCAAGCAACATCTCAGCTTCCATATAAGGGAATGTTCCGGGCCTAGGTACTGATTGAGCAATCTCAGAGAGAGCTGGTAAGCTGCATGGTGGCAGTTTCTCCAACAATTGGGCATGTGCTAAAAGGCTCATTGTTGTAAATTTAGAATATTTGATGATGTTTTGACTGACCTAATGAAGTTAAAAGATTGAGAGAACAGTACTGTTATTTTAGAGTTAATTCAAGCTAACAAAATTTAATAGATAAGGAACAAAAAAATGGTAAGTTTTCAGAGAAAAAAAGTCATTTTATAATTCACACTAGTAACATAATGGCTAGGAATAGAACCTATTCCCATCAACTAGAATGGAAAAGTTCATAATTTATGGGGCACTGAGTAGAATATATCAGGTGTATGTTGCCTTATTCAAAGCATATAAATAGGCCTAGGCTGAGAACTGTTCTATACCCACCCAACAATTGTAAAATAGAGAGCTAAAAGAATGCAGTTGTTTCCAAGTAACTATATCATAGAATAAACCCAAGAATATTATTAGAAATACAAAAATACACAATAGTCAAGGAAGGAAAAGTCACAGCTCAGCATTGGGAATCCAAATAGATATTACCAAGCATACAAAAAAGCGGGAAAATACATCTTATATGGAGGAGAATAATCAGCTGAATTGGCACAGATGAAATAATTAGCAGGCAATGAGTATTAAAATATCATTAGGGACCCGCACTGTGGCTTAGTGAGTAAAGCCGCCGCCTGCAGTGCCAGCAACCCATATGGGCACCCATTCCAGTCCCTGTTGCTCTACTTCAATCCAGCTCTCTGCTATGGCCTGGGAAAGCAGTAAAAGATGGCCCACATCCATGGGCCCCTGCACCCACATGGGAGATCCAGAAGAAGCTCCTGGCTTCAGATTGGCACAGCTCTGGCCATTGCGGCCATCTGGGGAGTGAACCAGCAGATGGAAGACCCTTTCTCTCTCTCTCTCTCTCTCTCTCTCTCTCTCTTTTTTCCTCTGCTTCTCTGTATCTCTTTCAAATAATCAATTAATAAATAAACTTAAAAAGCATTATTATACCTGCATTCCGTCACTTTAAAAGTCAAATAGTAATATGGAAGATACCAAAAATACACAATTTAAACTTTTGGGTGAAAATTACTATGTCTGATGGAAAAACTACACTAGATAGGGTTAACAGATTATATATGGCAGAAGATAAGATTAGTTAATTGAAGTTATAGCATTAAACAGGGAAGAAAATAATTTTAAAAAAGAATCAGGGGGCTGGCGCTGTGGTATAGCAGGTAAAGCCGCCTTCTTCAGTGCTGGCATCCCATATGGGCACTGGTTCGAGTCTCGGCTGCTCCACTTCTGATCCAGCTCTCTGCTATGGCCTGGGAAAGCAGTAGAAGATGGCCCAAGCCTTTGGGCCCCTGCACCCGCATGGGAGACGTGGAAGAAACCCCTGGCTCTGGGCTTCGAATCATCTCAGTTTTGACCACTGTGGCCAATTGGGGAGTGAACCAGTGATGGAAGATCTCTCTCTCCCTCTTTCTCTGTCTATCTGCTTCTCCTTCTCTCTCTGTGTAATTCTTTCAAACAATAAATTAAAAAATCTTTAAAAAAATGAATCAGTAAGTTGTGGGACAACTTTTAGTGACCTAATGTTTCTGTAAATTGAATTCCTAAAGGAGAATTGTGGGCAGAAAAAATGAAAAAATAATGGCTATAATGTTTTCAGATTTGAAAAGTATAAGCCCACAGGTTCAGGTAACTCAATAAAACTCAAGTACATGCATAAGAAACAACCAGACACATATACTGCAAGGCACACCTTAATCAAATTGCTCAAAATTAGTGATAAGATCATAAAAGAAAGTGCAGAGTAAAAAAGATACACAGGAATAAAGATGAATGTGACAGCATATTCTTCCAGGAAGCAATACGAGCAAAATGACACTGGAGCAACATCTTTAATAAATAGTCAACCTAGAATTGTATACCCAGGAAAAAAGCCAAAGGGAAAGTAAACAAATTTTCAGACATGTAACAGCAGAAAAACGTCATTATCAGGAGATCAACACTGTACAAAATGTTCTAGTCTTTTTGAAAAGAAGGAAAATTGTACCAAATGGAAATGCAGAGCTACATAAACTAATGGCAAGTACCAAAACATAATTTAATGGCTAAATATATAATACCATTTTATGTTTAAAATCTAACTATCTGTTAAAAGAAAACTAATAACATGCATCTTGGAGTTTTTACATACACACACACATACACATGACATTGAATAAAGGGAGAAATGAAAGTACTTTGTTTCGATTTTTGTCCTGTATATTAAATGGCATGACATCAATTAATGGCAATCTGTGATAAGTTAAAGCTGTATACCAAACATCCTAAAGCAAAGTAATAAAATTTTGACAAATAAGAGAACAAAAGAGATGGTATAGAATTTTTTTAAATTCAGAAAGAACAAGGAAAATCCAAGGATAGAACACTGAAAAAACACTCCCAGCTAATTAAAAGTAGTTAGTATTATCAGACTATGGTTGGTACACCTTGTTGGTAGTCTCTGCATCTGTAAAGTTCACCAACTATGGATGCAAATATTCAAAAAACAACTGTATCTATACTGAACATGAACAAACTTTTTTTTAAACTTTTTTCTTATCATTATTCCCTTAGCAATATCATGTAACAACTATTCACAAGCCATTATGTTTCTATTAGGTGTTATACGTAAGTTAGAGGTGATTTAAAGTATATGAAAGGGGTCAGGCATTGTGGCACAGTGAATTAAGCTGCCACTTGGGACACTTGTTTCCCATGTTACAGTACCTATATGAGTCTTATCTCCTCTGCCTCCAGTTATGATTCCTGCTAATGCATCCTGGGAGGCAGCAGGTGATGGCCCAAATGCTTGAGCTCTGCCACCCACATGGGAAACACAGAGAAGTTCTAACTCCTGGCGTCTGCTTGCCCAGCCATAGCTTTTTCAGGCATTTGGAGAGTGAACCAGCAGATGAAAGATCTCTCTCTTTCTCTTTCTTTGTTACTCTGCTTTTCTGTGGGGGAGGGGTGAATATAACATTTCCTCTTTTTTATCTGTTCCCTTTGCCCTTCAAACTGCAGATTTTTTTAAAGTGGGGATTTGTCCCTACTTGATTAAAGATTGAGTGGAATTCTAAAAAATAAATAAATAAATAAATATTTTAAAAATAAAGTACAAGGGAGGATGTACACAGATTATATGCAAATATTATGCCATTTTATATAATGGAATTTAGCATCTATAAATTTTGGTATCCATGGGGATACTGTAACCAAATCACTATATATACCAAGGGATGATTGTACTTGGGATGAAGAAGGGACAATCTTAGGTCTTATATCTGTTATAAAAAAATTGAATTTGCAGTTAAAAAGCTTTCTCACAAAGAAAACTCCAAGCTCAGAGGCGACATGGATAAATTCTATCAAACATTTTCATAGGAAATAATGCCAATTCTAAGTAAAGTATTCAGAAAAAATTGGAGAAGATGAAATACGTACCAATGCATTTTATGACTGGTATTATCCTCATGTAAAAATCAGAGACAAGAGAACTATTCTCTCTCATGTATATGAATGCAAAAATTCTAAGAAATTTTTTTAGCAAATCAACAATATTTTAGAAATGTTAACATTTTATTATTTAGTGAGAGTTATCCCAGAGATAATGGTTTGGTTTAACTTCTGGAAACCAATCAAAATAATTCATTATGTTAACAAGCTGAAAGGAATAACTATATGATCATCTGAAAAGGTGCAAAATTTTTTTCTGACAGAATCTGACATCTATTCTGATAAAAATTCTCAGCAAACTAGAAATATAAAGATATAAAGGGCATCTATGAAAATCCTGCACCTGACATCATACTTAATAGTGAAAGCTTTGCCCTGTGATCAGAAACAAAAGAAGGATATTCAGTCTTGCTAGTGTAATAAGTAAAAAAAAATAGTAATTGGGATGAAAAAAGTAAAATTATCTTTATTCACAAACAGCATGATCATTTATATATATGGAATTTAGAAATTCTACTAGAAATAAATGAATTTTACAAAGTTACAGGATGCAATATCAAAAGTATTAAAATCATTTGTGTTTCTGTGTACTGCCTGTGAACAATTGGAAATTGAAAATTAAACAGTTCCATTTATGAAACATAGCAAAATATGAAATATACAGGGTAAATGTACTATGTCAAAGATCTATATGAAAACTCCAAAATATTGCTGAGTAAAATTTTAGAAAACTGAATAAATGAGATATCCCTCGTTAATGAGATTAAGAGACATATGCTTTTAATGTCATTTTTCTCTGAAGTAATTTAAAGGTTTAATGCAGCAATCCCAATTAGAATTCCAGACAGCTTCTTTTGTAGAAAGTGACAAGCTTTTTCCAGAATTTATATGGAAGTCTAAAGGCCTTGGAATAACCAAAATGATACTGAAAAACAAGAGCAAACTAAAAAACAAACAAAAAACAACAACAACAAAAAACACCATTTGTCAACCTTATTATAAACCTACACTGAAATGCTGATATAAAGATCAACAAATCAGTGAACCAGAATAGAAAACACAGAAATGGGCCTAAACAAATAAACCTATCTGATTTTTTGGTACAGGCACAAGTGATATACAGTGGAAAAATACAGTGGAAAAAGAACAATCTTTTCAGTAGTTGATGTTCAGGGGGCCAGTGCTGTGGAGTAGCAGGTAGGGCCTCTGCCTGCAGTGCCAGCATTCCCCATGGGTACCTGTTCAAGTCCTAGCTGCTCCTTGTCCGATCTGGCTCTATGCTGTGGCCTGGGAAAGCAGTAGAAGATGGCTTGGGCCCCTGCACCCGCATGACAGACCCAGAGGAATCTCCTGGCTCCTGGCTTCAAATCGGCCTGGCTCTAGCTGTTGTGGCCATTTAGTTTGTCAGTCAGCAGATGGACCTATCTCTCTCTCTGTTTCTATCCCTCCCTCTGCCTCTGCCTCTCTGTGACTCTGCCGTTCAAATAATAAATCAATCAATCATTTTTTTAAAAAAAAGTAGATATCCATATGGATAGCTCATGATTGCACATCCTTGCACAAAAAGAAATGAACTTGGATCCACATCTCCTCTCTTTATAAATAAAAATTACTCAAAATGAATTTTAAACCTAAGTATAAACCTAAACTATAAAATTCTTCAAAGAAAACAGACAAATCTTTGCAACCTATATTAGTCATAGATCCCTTAGATACAATACTGAAAGCCAATCCATAAAAGAACCAAATGAGAAAAGCACATGAAAAGATGCTAAATATTAGTTATTAGGGAAATGAACATTAAGACCACAATAAGATCAGTACATAGGTGACAGAATGGCCAAAATTTAAAAGGTATACTCTACCAAGTGAAGACGTAAAGGAACTGGAGCTCTCATGAACACTGATAGAAACACAAAATTATATAATCACCTTGCACAGCATTTCAACATTTTAAGGAAATGCCAAACATACACTGGCCATGTGATCCAGCCACTTTACTGGGCATTTACCCAAGAAAAAAGAAAGCATATATGCACACACTGGTGTTCACAACAGCTTTATTTTGTATAGCCCCAAACTTAAAATAACCAAAATGTTATTAGCAGATGAGCTGATAAAAAAAATAGTGATGTGTCCATATCTCAGAAAACTACTCAGCAATGAAAGGGAACTATTATATTAACACAAGCAATAACATAAACTAATAATCAAAATAATAAAAGAAAATGAAAGAATCCATACTTAGAAGAAAATACACTGTGTAATTCCATTAATATAACTCTGGAGGCCAGCAATGTGGCACATTGGTTAAACCACCACCTGCAGTGCCAGCATCTCATACAGGCACCAGTTTGAGTTTGAGTCTGGCTGCTCCACCTCCAATCCAGCTCTCTGCTAATGTGCCTGAGAAAATAATTCAAAATAGCCCAAGTATATGGGCCCCTGCCACCCACATAGGAGACGAAGATGGAGTTTCAGGCTCCTGGCTTCAGCCCAGTCCAACCTTGGCCATTGAAGCCATTGGGAAATGAACTAGCAGATGAAAGATACTTCTCTCTGTGTCTCTTCTGCCCTCTCTGTAACTCTGCCTTTCAAACAAATAAATGTGAAAAAAGTAAAAAACATGTAAAACTCTAGAAAAAATCTCTAATGATAGAAAGTAAGTTAATGCTTGATTGGGCATGTGCAGGACTGGGAGACTTGGTAGAAAGGATTTCAGAGGAACACAAGGAGACTTGGATATGATGGATATGTCTATTGAAATGACTGTGGTGGTAGTTCATGGGTATCTACATTTGCCAAAACTTACCAATTTGTGTACTTTGAATGTGTGCAGTTAACTGCATGTCAATTATACCCCAATAAAACCATATAAAAGAGAACTACATGATTTTCCCTTAAGAGTTTTAACTACCAGACCTTATTGTGGTCGGAGAAATTCTAACCCTAGTTTAGTTCTTTCTTTTCCCTTATATTTTGAAGTATATTTAATACTCACAAAAGAAACAACTTATGGCCGGCGCCGCAGCTCAGTAGGCTAATCCTCCGCCTTGTGGCGCCGGCACCCTGGGTTCTAGTCCTGGTCGGGGCGCCAGATTCTCTCCCGGTTGCCCCTCTTCCAGGCCAGCTCTCTGCTGTGGCCCAGGAGTGCAGTGGAGGATGGCCCAAGTACTTGCCATTGGATCAGTGCGGTGTGCCAGCGCAGTGGCCATTGGAGGGTGAACCAACGGCAAAGGAAGACCTTTCTCTCTGTCTCTCTCTCTCTCACTGTCCACTCTGCCTGTCAAAAAAAAAAAAAAAAGAAAAGAAACAACTTATGAGCAGTTAGTGTAGCCATTATCATAACAAACTGTATATTCCTGACTAAGTGAAAATGTTCTCATTTTAATTTATTTTTAATGACACATTACAGAGGCTTTAAATGTCAGTTTTTGTATTTTCAGACCTGCAGAAACTTGAATGAAGTTTATGTATAAGAGCAATCAACTCTGATAGCAGTAGGCTAAATATCAGTTTCTGAAAATAAATTTTAAATGAATCTTTTCTCCAGATAATTTGACTTGTAAATGGTTTTAAATGTGATATATTTATGTAAGTGAATATAGTTTGAAGAAGCAGCTATAAAACCTGGAATTCATGTTTCAACTCTTTTCACCATGCCTATTAGTGGGATATGGGAAAATATTGTGCAAACTACATTGGTTACCCTGCAATAAATTACTACCCTCCTGACCAGTAAATAGACTAATATCACTGAACCTTGGAAATGTTAGACATTTGGTTATATACTATACTACCATCCATGGTTTTTAACTATTGCATGCGTATGAAAGATTTTGCTACATTATACTTCTTTAAGTCATATTTAGAAGTATTGTTTATAATTATAATCTTACTCTAGAGCTTGCTATTAAATGAACAAGTTATTTTTCTGCTTATTCCTCAAGGATTCCATTTGAATGCCAGTTAACAGCACGAACTTGGGAGCCAGCACGCTTGGCTTCCTATGTAGTAATCTACTGCTAACTGTGTGGTTGGCAGGTCGCTTGACATCACTGAGCCTCAATTTCCTCATCTGCAAAGTGGGGCAGTGTAGTGAATATACCTCATGGGGTGTGTGTCAGGACTGAGTTAGTAATTGTAAGCCGGATAGAACAGTGCCTACCATGCTGTTAATGCTATGTAACAGCTTGCCTATTATTATCATTGTTATTGCAGTGTGTGATTTTCTTTGGATTGTGAAGTAGTTTTTTTTTTTTTCCCAACAAAATCAGTGTCTGTCAAGGAATGCTCTTATATTTTATCATTCCTTTTTTATGCTTAGCACATTAAGCCTTGAAATAGTATGTCACTTGAGATATTGTAATTAGTATTTATTCTGTCAATCCCAGGGTACTATATTTACCTGAATTGGGTGCTTTGAGGGTAAAATTGAGTTTGGTGTTTTAACAGGTTTTATTATTCTCTAAGAATAACCACCAGTGTTCAATTTGGTTTAAAAGCACAAGGGAAAAGCGTACTTCACAAAGAGGATTGCTGTGTTCTTTGAGTGCATCAGAAGTGCTGCCTAAGCTTAGAGCTGTGAGCCTTCTAGTCTAGCCTCTTCTCCTGGATAGGTCTCCAAGGGTGAAAACTCAGATAAGTCTAGAAAAAGGAATAGAAGTCCACGCCCAGTGTTCTTTTCCCCAAGTCTTCTGCTTTTATTCCCATCTAGCATGGCTCTTTGATTTCTACAAGTCATTAAAAGAAGACAGTTTCAGTCCAGGAACTGCAGAAATTACTGGGGAGATTAATTTTAGTCACTGTCAACACAAGCCAGGAAAGACAAAGGATATTTATTGTTAGCATTTTACTTTTTAACACTGCTTATGGTTTTTTCATTATGTTGTTAAGCCAATACATTCTGATCTTAGAAAGGAATTCAAAACTATATGATAAATTAATTCTGAGTCCTCTGTATTCTCTTTCCTCAGAAGTAATTACTGTTAACAGTAATGTATATCATTCTAGACTTTTTCTATACAGAATGTAATACTTTAAGAAAAGTGGGTTAATACTATGCATAAAATTTTTATCTTGATAATAATATGCATCATTTACTTTCCAGAGAAGTACATATCATATATCTATTTACTAATGCAGATTTAATACTTTAGTGCATGCATCTACTATACTTATTTAAACCAGTGTATATTAGGATATACTTAGATTTGTAGTAGTCTCTGTTCTACAATACCACAAGCTAGGTAAATGATAAGTATAAAGGAGTTTTATTTTGGCTCACAGTTTCTGGTCCAAGGTCAAAGGATTGTATTTGGTGATGGCTTTCTTGCTGGCAGAGTCCAGGCTGTGCAGAGCATCAAATGGCAGGAGACAGGGAATAACCATGTGTGTATTCTCTGGTTTTTCTTTGTCTCTCTTCATATAAAGCCCCAGGATTCAATCCACCCTGATGATTTTATCTGTCCAAAGATATAACTGTAGTCAGAATAAATTTCCACCCTCTTTATACATCATAATGGAGATTAACCTCAAGTATGAGTTTCAGAGGGGACCAGGCACAAACCATGGCAGAATTCTTTCTAATCTGCTATTTACAAAGAATATTGCAATCAACATCCTTGTACCTATAATTTGAATGTGTTTGTGTTTCTGTTTTTAAATTCCCTGGAGTGGAAATGTGAGCTCAAAGAATATAAAGGGTTTTTTTTAAATTAATAGATAATAACAATTTACAGGTACTATGTTGAGGAAAAATAATTCATTCCTACATTTACATTTTTTGTCAGTGATAGGAGTGGCAGCCTCTGCTTTGCCTGCAATTGAGATAGCTTGCTTTGTAAATATTTAATAGTGATTTCTAGATTTTCAAAGAAATTCATATTCCTCATCTTACTTTTGTCTGTTCTTTCTATTCATTCATTGATCCTTAATTTATATTAAAAATATATATTATAAAAGTAATTTAACTGTATTATAGAAAATTTGGAAAACAAGTTTGCAATAACATTCATAACCTCCCAGTTTTAACTCATGTATTTTAAAAGCAATTCTAATAGTTATGTGCTTATAATTTTGGAGTCTATATTTTCAGTCACTTAACCTGTTTTGGTATTTTTATAATGGCTGCACAGTGTTCTGTTAGGTGTAACATGATTGAATCACTTCAGTATAGCTGACAATTAAGATTTAGACTCTGGCTTTTGTTACCTAAATTTTGAGAATCCTCCTCCCATATTAATTCCTCTCTGTGCCAAAAGACTTCTTATAAATATTATACAGTCCAATAAGCTAACCACAAATGCCTACTAGGTCTATGTTCTCAAAAAAAAAAAAAAAAGAAAAAAACAAAACTGACATTTCTGAGTGGATTGCTTCCTCCTCAGTATATTTGGAAGAATTTTTGCCTTTCAGGCATTTGTTTTTTTGTTTTGTTTTGTTTTGTTTTTGTTTGTTTTTTTGACAGGCAGAGTGGACAGTGAGAGAGAGAGACAGAGAGAAAGGTCTTCCTTTTGCCGTTGGCTCACCCTCCAGTGGCCGCCACGGCCAGCGCGCCGCGCTGATCCGAAGGCAGGAGCCAGGTGCTTCTCCTGGTCTCCCATGGGGTGCAGGGCCCAAGGACTTGGGCCATCCTCCACTGCGCTCCCTGGCCACAGCAGAGAGCTGGCCTGGAAGAGGGGCAACCGGGACAGAATCTGGCGCCCCGACCGGGACTAGAACCCGGTGTGCTGGCGCCGCAAGGTGGAGGATTAGCCTATTGAGCCACGGTGCCAGCGCCTTTCAGGCTTTTCAAAGATGAATATAATAAAGTAATTTTCAGTTTCAGTTTTCTAGTGCTATGTTACAAACCACTCCAGAACTTGGACAAACAGCAAGAACATTTGACCTAAGTAAGTTCAGTTGGAATGTTCTGCTGGTTTTGCTGTGGTCATTCATGTTTCTTGGTGCATCTGGCCTATTAGCCATGATGGCTAGGCCTCTCTAACTCCCTCTTCATATTAGCTCAAGGCCCCTGTATACATGTAACTTCAGTAACTGGTGCATCCAAAAATCAGCTGGATTTCTTACTTAAAAGCTTAGGACTCCCAGCATACAAAAATAGAAGCTGCCATGTCTCTATATAGAATAGACCCCGAACTGGTGAAGTGCCAATCAAAGTGAATAACTTGGGGACTGCATTGTGGCACAGAGACATTAGTGACCTTGGGATGCCAGTATCCCATAAAGGAAGGGAGTGGGAGGAGAGGGCAAGAGAGTAGGAGGAAGAGAGCGAGGGGTAGGGGAGAGAGAGCTCTTCCATCCACCAGTTTACTCCCCAAATGGCCACAATGACTGGGACTGCGCCAAGCTGAAATCAAGATCCAGGAGCTTCTTTCAGATCTCCCACGTGGGTGAAGAAGGGGCACAAGGATTTGGGCCATCCTCCACTGCTTTCCCAGGCACCAGCAGAGAGCTGGATCAGAAGTAGAGCAGCCAGGACTCAAACCGGTGCACATATGGGATGCTGGTGCCACAGTATCTGACTTAACCCAATGTATCACATTGCTGGCCCCAAGAAGGTTATATTTAAGACAGATTCTGAGTTAGTAGTAAGTCACATAAAGCATTCTTTTACTAAAATTTTCAAGAATTTCAGATACTCTGTAAATATTCTCTGAATTCTATAAATTTGTAACTTTTCTTTTCAGTGGCATTCAGGTGAAAAACCTTAAAACAAAACTGTCTTTAGTCTTCAATCAGGCATATCAAGCCCATGACAGAGTGCCTGCCACAAAGTGAGTATTCAAAAAATTGTAGCTGGGGCTTAAGCAGTTTTTATCACTGTTTATAACAAAATGCAAAGGGTTAATGCCTAAGTAATAGTATCAAAGGCATTGATGTATATGTTGTTTACCTCATTTATTTGTTAAGATTTCTCTGTTGCTAGGAATTTTTAAAAGTAGCATAAGCACTCTTCTTCCACTCAGTTCGTTTTTTCAGTTCTAAATATTATCTTCCATCTGGAATGCCATTTCATCCTAAGGAAAGGACACACATCCAGAACAAGACATCAAGCTGCTTTGAATAAACATGTCCTTTTCTCTTGGCTGCTTAGAGGTGCAGCTTCAAACTGTGTCTAATCTGGAACATTGTAATTGATATTTACAAGTAAAGCAAAAACAGCTGGCCACACATCAGTTTGCTGAGCTGCTTCTCTCAGCAGATACCTTCTCACTGGCACTGTGTACAATCATAAATGGCAATTATAAATTGAGAAAGAATTTGTTACTGTGAGGTTGGCATCACTTATGCTTATTTTAGTATCAGTGTAATGCTATATACATCCCAGTTATACAGTTGAAAGAATCAAATATGTAAGTGAGCAGATGAATACAATATTAGTACAAATGAGAGAACAGTAATATTCTCTCAAGAAAGCATGTTGGTAATAGATATTCTAAGACTTTAGAGTGCCTGTGGTTCTTCAAGTCATAACTTTTGGAAAAATCTTAGAAATTCAATGATAATACTCTCTCTCACACTGTCCACTCTGCCTGTCCAAAAAAAAAAAAAAAAAAGAAAGAAAAAAGAAATTCAATGATAATACAAATGGAAGAGGAGCCAGATTGATTAGAAATAAAAATTGATCAGTTTCTAAAAAGTAATAATATCAATAAAATCTTCTAACTAATGAAGTCACTAAAGCTTTTTGCTGTGTAAAGGTAGTTTTGTGGGGAGCAATCCGGACTAGACTAAGTTACTCGAATTAAGACTTATTCTATGCATCTGCTCTCCCACAATATGGCGCTGGGAGAGAAGTAAACAGCTTCCGCACAGCTGCCTCCAGTTCAACTAATAAACTGTAGGACTTGCTCCTGATTGGAGGAGAGCAGCGTACTCGGCGTGTGGGCAGCCGAGTTGGGATTGGCGGAGGAGGACTATAAAGGAGGAGAGAGACGGCATGCACCAGGAACATCTATGGGGAACATCTAAGGGAACCCGTGCAGCCCCCAGAGAGCCGGCCGGCGGTGTGCCGCTCCCCTGCGGAAGTGGGGAATGTGGCCAGGGGGAACTGCCCTTCCACGGAGGTGGAAGGGATAGTAGCCAACCCGGGAAGAACCAGCAGCAAACCCGGGGAGGGCCGAGCAGACGAAAGAACAGCGCAGGGTCCTGTGTCGTTCCTCCACGAAGAGGGGGAGCGACATAATGGTGCCGTGACTCGGATAGGAAACCTAGCTTGGATAGGAAACTTAGGACGGATATGAAACTTAGGAGGGAAGAAACGGGAAGAACTGGGAAAATACCGGAGAGAGAGACTAGCAAACAGCCTAGGGAAAAGCCGGACGAAAAGGGTGCCGGAAGAAGCTATTGAAAGCCTAGGCATAGACTCGGATACGGACTACGGGGGGAAGCTGGGAGGAATCTCTAAGGTCGAAAGCGAAAGTGAAAGCTAGAACAAACAGACTCGGACGCGGACTGTGGGGAGAGGCCAGGAGAAATGAGGGAGGAATATCGTTGGAGGAAAGCTTGGGGAAACATACCGGGTAGAGAAAAATGTTAGGGAAATTGAAGCCGCGGGGGGCAGGCCGAGGCGGAAACGGAAGCCACTTTGGGGTTCTCAAGTTAGCCCGGGAATAGGGGGCGAAAAGTTGAAACCAGAAGCTGAAACGTGAGCCTGGTTGGGATCCGTCTGATTAGCCCGGGGAGCAAAGGACGGGAAGCCAAACCGTGGGGCGGAGACGTACGCTGGGTTGAATTCGCCAGGCTAGCCCGGGGAACTTAGATTGAATGCTAGTGGCGGACACGTAAGCTACGCTGTGTTACTCGCGGAAGCCGCCGCGTGCAGAGAGCACGGGGCGTGAATAGATAGGGAATGGGGCTGGCGCGAGGCTGTGGTTCAGACGCGAAAGGGTTAAGCGTGGAGACCGCGGAGCGCGCGAAGCCGAGCCGCGCAAAGCCGGGAAGCTGCGCAGATGAGAGAGGCGCGCGGGCTGAAGCGGCGCAGAGCCGGGAACCCGCCGGCGGGGCGAGGTGCTGGAAAGCCGCAGGGATAAGAGAAACAGAAGTTTAGAAGTAAAGTGAGAGAAATAGGAATGTTGGCAGACAGAAGTAAAATGGGAGAAATAGGAATGCCCGGAGATAGAGAAATAGAGAAAAATAAGGCCTCCCCTCAACATGGCAATGAGAAAGCTTGGATTCGGCCTGCCTGATTAAGTGAGGCGATGAGCACGATGAGCACCTGCGGCGGCTAGCAGCTTATGCGCCGCAGGTCACCGAAGACAGGCACGAATTAACATCAGTAAGGCTTCCCCACAATGTAACAATTAGAAGGCTTGGATTCGGTCTGCCTGATTTAAGGCGGTAAGCGCCAGCAAGCAGCTCGACCAGAGTATGAGCTGCAGGTCACCGAAGATAGGCACAAACCAACACTAATAAGTCTCCCCCACAATACGGCAATGAGAAGGCTTGGATTCGGTTTGCCTGATAGGTTTTGTAAACACCTGCAGGCAGTTCTAGCAGAGCAGAGCATGCGCTGCAGGGCACCGAACACAGGCACGCATCAGCGCCTAAAAACCTCCTCACAACATGGCGAAGAGAGGACCCGGATTCGGTTTGCCTGATTGATAGGACTTGTAAGAGCCTGTGGCAACTCTAGCAAGTAGAGCAGAGTGTGTGCCGCGGGACACCGAAGACAGGCGCGTATCAACGCTAAAAAATAAAAAGAAAGGGGGATCTGTGGGGAGCAATCCGGACTAGACTAAGTTACTCGAATTAAGACTTATTCTATGCATCTGCTCTCCCACAATATGGCGCTGGGAGAGAAGTAAACAGCTTCCGCACAGCTGCCTCCAGTTCAACTAATAAACTGTAGGACTTGCTCCTGATTGGAGGAGAGCAGCGTACTCGGCGTGTGGGCAGCCGAGTTGGGATTGGCGGAGGAGGACTATAAAGGAGGAGAGAGACGGCATGCACCAGGAACATCTATGGGGAACATCTAAGGGAACCCGTGCAGCCCCCAGAGAGCCGGCCGGCGGTGTGCCGCTCCCCTGCGGAAGTGGGGAATGTGGCCAGGGGGAACTGCCCTTCCACGGAGGTGGAAGGGATAGTAGCCAACCCGGGAAGAACCAGCAGCAAACCCGGGGAGGGCCGAGCAGACGAAAGAACAGCGCAGGGTTTAGTGTCGTTCCTCCATGAAGAGGGGGAGCGACAAGTTTGAAGTAGAGCATAAAGGAGGAACTATCTGCCATGATGAGGTAAGCCCACTAGAGCTTACCCCTTCTGGTTAGAACTAAAAATTCTGGACAAAATACAAAAGCAACTATGTAAGGAAACACAAGCAGGCAGATAATAGATGCTGGTAGGGGGTCAAAAGTTAGAGGGGGCATAAGGCAGGCATTTGGAGCAGCAGTTAAGGACTGTTCTCGAAATACCAGAATTCTATAAGAGTGCCTGGGTTTGAAGTCTTGGCTGTCTGTCCATTTCAGCTTTCTGCTAATGCACAGCCTTCGAGGCATCAGGTGATGGCTGCAGTTCTTGAGACACTGCCATCCATGTGAGAGACTTGGGTTGTGTTCTGGACTCCTGGCTTCAGCCTGACCCAACCCCAGCTGTTGCAAGCATTTGGGAAATGAACCAGAAGATGGGAGATCTCTCTGTGTCAATCTGTGTCCCTCTCGCTTTCAAATTAATTAATTAAGTGATTAAAAAAAATCCTTTTCAGGGGCAAAAAACAAAAAACTTGAAGGGGCAGCCTTTATGGAAGTGATTTCTTAGTTTTATGTGTTTTTGGTTTTTTGTTTTATTTTTTGTTTGTTTTTTTCTTCCCTGATTTTCCCCATTCATGCTGTGCAACAGTAACACTGGATTTTTTTTTTTTTTTTGCCAGAGAAACTAAGAAAATGGGCCCTGAATTCTGAAGAGTGGAGGCCCACCATGTTGTCTCTTTCCCAGCTTTGCCCTATAGCAGACCCAGTTGAAGCTAAAGCTGCAGTATTGCATGAGAAACCATGTCTTTATTGCAGTAGGAACCAGGAAAAACTCACTTCAGACCACAACTGAGAGCTTGTGATCTGAACCTAATTTACCTGATTTCTTGCTAAAGCAACAATAAAAAATTCTTATCTAGATGATTATAGCAAGACACAGTACCTAGTCTACATAATGTAACATTTCATATGTCCAGGATATACTTCAAAATTACGCTACCTACAAAAAGACAGAGAAAATTATAATCAATTTTCAAGGGGAAAGACAATCAACAAATGTCATCTCCAACTTCCCTTGATTTTGAAACTATCAAGACTGTAAATCAGCTACTGTAGCAATTCTCCATACCATAAAGGCAAACACACTTGAAGTTAGTGGATGGAAGTTCTCTGGAGTGAAAGAAATTTGGCAGTGGAAAATACTGTATTTTTTTTTTTTTTTGACAGGCAGAGTGGACAGTGAGAGAGAGAGACAGAGAGAAAGGTCTTCCTTTGCCGTTGGTTGGTTCACCCTCCAATGGCTGCCGCGGCCGGCACGCTGCGGCCGGTGCACCGCGCTGATCCAATGGCAGGAGCCAGGAGCCAGGAGCCAGGTGCTTTTCCTGGTCTCCCATGGGGTGCAGGGCCCAAGCACCTGGGCCATCCTCCACTGTACTCCCTGGCCACAGCAGAGAGCTGGCCTGGAAGAGGGGCAACCAGGACAGAATCCGGCACCCCAACCGGGACTAGAACCCGGTGTGCCGGCGCCGCTAGGCGGAGGATTAGCCTAGTGAGCCGCGGCGCCGGCCGGAAAATACTGTATTTAAAATAAAATAGAAAATTCACTGAGTTATTAAGCAGCAGAAGAAGTGTCTGATGATAGAACAATAGTAATTTTGTAGTCCTATGAACAGAGAGGGCATGAAAAAAGATTGGGGGATAAAAAAAGAACAGATCCTTAAGGACCTTGGTATAACATCAAAAGATCTAACTTTTCTGTCCGAGTCCCAGAGGAGAGGATAAGGAGATTACATATGAAGAACCAGGAAAGCATAGCCAGTTCTTAAGGCAGTCTCTGCAAGATGGCCTGTTGAGAGGTCCTTACAATACACAAATGAGGGCATATTTTCTTTTTAAACTCTTGAGAGCATGTGTAAGTATATACCGAAGAATGTTAGTTTAAAGAGTAGGACAAAGTATCTTGAAAATAAAGTACTGAAATGCTTTCTCTGGTAGAGAGTATTATTTGCCTACCTGTTATCCATTTACCTATGCATTTTTCATCTTTACTTCTTTTTTTTTTTAAGATTTATTTTATTTACTTGAAAGATAAAGTCACAGACAGAGGTAGAGACAGAGAGAGAGATCTTCCATCCGCTGGTTCACTCCCCAGATGACCACAACAGCTGGAGCTGCGCTGATGCAAAGCCAGGAGCTTCCTTTGGGTCTCCCATGTGGGTGCAGGGACCCAAGGACTTCAGCCATCTTCCACTGCTTTCCCAGACCATAGCAGAGAGCTGGATTGGAAGAGGAGCAGCTGGGACTAGAATCGGTACCCATATTGGATGCCGGTGCCTTAGGCCAGGGCTTTTACCTGCTGCACCACAGCGCCGGCCTCCCATCTTTACTTCTTAACTGAATCCAATCTTACTCCAAGTAACCAGTGTCTGTAGCTGAAACCTGCATGACCCAACCTCCTTTGCAGATGAGATAGCACTGGGATACAGTTCAGGCCAGTGAGAAATAATTTGTTCTATGAATCTTCTAAGAAATCTCATTAAGAAGACAAAGGGAAAGGAGAAGGAGATGGGTGGAACAGGTCCCATTGTCATTTCTCTTTTTATATTCTTTGTCTTTTTCCTCTGTGCCAAGTAACTATGGGTGGTTTTGAACCTCCAGGGTAAGCTTTGCAATATCTGGAGACATTTTGTTTGTTAGAAAAGGGAGTTGTTGAGATCTAGCAAGTAGAGGCCAGGGATGTTATGTAGGACAGTTTCCAGAACCAAGAATCATCTGGTCCAAGTGTCAGTAGGCCACACTGAGAGCCCTTTCCCTATGGGATACTGAGCACCTTATTTTATAAGGTTGTGAGGCCTTGTCTGATCCAAATGACTGAAGGACATAGTCTGTGGTGATGTGCAGAGCTGCTGAAAGAGCCCCAGACACCTTAGTATAAGAAAATACATAATTTGTTTAAGCCAGTGGGTTTCTCTTCCCTTATGTTGTTCTTACTGTTACATGAAAACTGATAGTCATCATGATTAGGGCAGCCAATATATAAATTAGCAATGGAGGTAAGCAGTGTATACACTATGGGGGAATGAGAGGCAATGTTGATTGGGCTCTCTGAGATCCTTTTCTGATTATGAGGGCAATATCAAAGCTAACATACCACATCTAGCCTTGAAACCCCACTAAAATGGTATTGTCATTTGCACCTTTCCCTAACTTAAAATTCAGAAGTATGAATTATAAGATTTGGGCTAGCACATTTGGGGGTGTTTATGCAGTGAGAATTTTAAGTTAGAGAAAGGTTCAAATTTGCTCTAAAAGGCTTCAATCTAGTTGATACTTACTCAGTTCACTAGTATCTCAAACTCAGCATGACTGAAATTGAACTCTTGATTCCCCCAAACCTACAACTACCTCATCCACACAGCGTAACTAAATGATCTTCCCATTCTTCCTACTTCTCAGGAAAAAAAATCTTTTGAGTCATAATTTACTTCTTTTTTTTCTCACACTCCAGATCCAATCCATCACCTAAAAGTAGTCCACTCTTCCTTGTAAATATATCCCAACTCCTACTATTTATTACTACATTTACTGTTCTTTATCTAGGTATACTCTTCACCTGGATTAACTCCCAGGTGTTTACCCAAGTGAAATAAAAATCTATATTGACATGAAAACCCTGGATGTGCATGTTAACAGTGGTTTATTCATAATCACTGAAAGCTGGAAGCAATCCAAATGGCCTTACTCAACAAAAATAGGAATAAATTATTGGTACACACATTATTTGATACATGAATGTCAAATATATTATGCTAAGTGAAAGAAGCCAGACTTAAAAGGTTATATATGAGGGTGTTTCAAAAAGTTTATGGAAAATGAAAATAAAAGATACAATTATTTTGGTACAATTTTTGAAATCCATGCATAGTTTTTTTATGTAATATGCATTTTAAATGAACTTTTTAAAAACCCTGATACTATTTGAGTTCATTTAAGTGACATTCCAAAAAAGGAAAGTTATAGAAATGGAAACAAATCAAAGGCTGAGTTTGGGGCAGAGGTTGACCACAAAGGAACAAGGAGCATTTTTTGTTTTGATGGAATTATCTTAATTTTTATGATAATTATTCAGCTGAATTAATTTCTTAAAATTTGAAAAACTGTACACCAAGAAGGATGAATCTTGCTACGTATAATTATATAATACTTTTTAGAATCTGAATGTGTTGTTAGTAAAAAGCAAAAGAGTATGTCAGTTAGGATTCATTATTGGAAAAATGAATCATTCTAGATATTTTGATCAGGAAAGACTACAAAGCATTGAAAGGACTAATGAAGCAGGCTCTAAGATTAGACTTCCAGTAATGATAGCAGAATGATATAGAACTAATATGATAAGGGAGCCATGTTGGAATCAGAAACAATCCATCTGCAGCTGCCATATGGTCTCTGACTACCCAGGAGTCTACAGGAGACTCCCATTGGTGAAACACAGGGTTTAAGAAGCTAGATCATCAAGTCATTGGTGCCTCTGCTGCTACCACCATTCCTTTTAGCCAAAAAAACTGAACAGAGTTCCCTGGGATGTCATTGCTAGAGAGAATTCTCATGTTTTCACCATTATCCTTGCCAGCAAGGAAAATAAGAGAAATAGGTGGAACCCAATTGACATGCAAAGCCCCAGCTGCAAGGGAGTCTGGAATATGTCATTTGTAGCTTCCCAAATTTTATAGTTAAATGGACGGTGAGATGAGGTAAAGTGAGCCAAGCCTCAATAATTAGCATAGTATCTAAATTTCTCCTAATAAAGACTATTTGTATAAATTATGGTGTGTTATACAGTAGATGAAGGATTTACTCAAGTGGTGGGTGTTCTGTTAGAGCATAATTGTAGCTTGAGTGTATGGTATTAAATTCAGGTTATGTAGATCTTGAACTCTTAAACCTAGCGTCTACCAAAGCCAATATCCATATTGCAGTTTCTGTAATACTATTTTAAAATTTGTATTATAAAAATTGCTATTTTTTGAAAGTTATCTTTTCTTTTGCAAAATTAGTTTGAAAGCACAAGTTAGACTTCTTCATATCCAAAATACAATACATAAATTTAAAAAAATAATTTTTCAAGATAGTAAACAATGTAAAAGAGATCTGTAACAGTTTTTTATGTGAAAAAGATCAGCCACAGGTAATCAATTTTGTGACAGAATCAGTGACAAATATGTAGTAAAACATAATCTTATCTCTTGACTGTGAAATTCAAACATGGTCTTCCAAATGATATGTGCTCATCTTTCTAGGAGGATGGCTTGAGAGCATCCTTTAGATATTACCTGCTTAAAGCATTTGGTGGTTCTCCACGTTTCTATGTGTACACAGACATGTAAGAATGGATTTGTAGGCTTGTTGAAAATTAAAGCTCCCCGGAGTATTTTAGTCTGTGAATATGTGACTTGGAAGTACTGCTCTCTCTCACCCACCACAAGATAAAATTCAATTTAAAAAGTGTTTATAAATTTTAAAAAATAGACTATTTCACTTTATAATATACAAGCTTTAAGACTAGAATAGCTTGCCTCAGAAGCTAAACAATCAGACTTTTCCAAACAAATTTTAATTGTTTTTGTAATTTTTCCCAAATGAAGACTCAAAGCAGCCATTTTCAGTAAACTAGGGTAGCTTTTTCATCTTCATTGCAAGCCATGGACCCTAAACAAAGCATGAAAATGGGCAGTGTGCTATTTAATTTTCAAATTGGATTTTTCATTATATTTTATGATAACTTTTTATTTCTATCAAGTTGCATCTCAACCTTCTGTTTAGCCTCAAGAAGATTTATAGCTAATGATCTGGGTGCTTATTTGGACAAACAAATGCAATCAATCAGTTTACTCTTTCAATAAAATGTTATTAATAGAGCACATTATTCTGTTCAATATTATGTTATCTTTAAAATTAAGCAGAACATTAGTGGCAATGAAACTAGTTTCAATCAATACATTCCTGTAATGAAACCTATTGTAGAGAAACTTTTCCTTTTATGGAAGAAAAAATGCCCTTAGCACAATGACCAAGTTCTGACCCTAGAGATGGTATTTCACAGCTTCTAAAAGCTATTTGGTAGGATTTCTTTGGGTTTGTCTGAGTTTTTAGAAGGCAAGTTCTTGAAAGTTACCTTGAAGCGGTAGAGTATGAGTGTTTCTTTAATGATTTTTGTTTAATTGAAGAATTTACATGGCACCTAATCCGGCAGGAGCCCAAGCCTGTGTGTGGCTAAAATTGAGGATTTTAAGAAAGGCAGAGCTACTCATAACACTCAGGAATATAAGAATTGCCACTTTCTCTTTCTTAAATTTTCTTAGTTTTTCTTCCTTAAATTTCCTTCTTAAATTTCCTAATGGATGAAAAATGAATACAATTCAAATAAGGGGGATATAGATTTTAATGTTTCAAAACTAATGTAATATGAAAATTCACTGGTATTTGAGCACACAGGGCTCCCTGGTTACCTGGTGAGGGACACTGCTGGGGAATCTGAGGTTACAATGAGGACTGCACAGATCCTTTGCGTGGTCCTTGTAGCAGAGTGGACAAATAATATACTCATACTCACTGGGGCTAGCGCCTGGGCACTGGTCTCCTTTGAGGAGAGGAGCTCGGCTAAGTCTACTCCAACAAACAAGAACAAACCTCCCCTCTGATTAAAAAAAAAAAAAAAAAGAGGAGACTTACCACACCAAACCAGGTGTGTCACCTCAGACATGCCGTTTGCCCTGGAGAACTGAACACAGCTCCCTGGCCACACCCACCACCTGCCTCTATGTATTCACTGAAAGCAGACACTCCACTCATCTACAGAAGCATAGTACAAAGATAAAAGCCTCCACAGTGAAAAAACTAAGAAGAAACCAACAAGTATCTCCACAAATGCCAAATAACAAATGCACCAATTCAAGAAACAAGAATAAGGAAGACAAGATGGTGCCCCCAAAAGAATACAACAGTTCAGTACTAGACTGTGAAAATGATGAGATTGAATAAATACCAGAAATGGAATTCAAAAAATTGATCATAGGATTACTTAGAAGTAATCAGAAGCAAATGCACAAACTAATGAAATCTGTACACGACATGAAAGAAAATATCTGGCTGGCGCCGCAGCTCAATAGGCTAATCCTCCGCCTGCGGCACTGGCACCCTGGGTTCTAGTCCCATTCGGGGCGCTGGATTTTGTCCCAGTTGCCCCTCTTCCAGGCCAGCTCTTTGCTATAGCCCGGGAGTGCAGTGGAGGATGGCCCAAGTGCTTGGGCCCTGCACCCCATGGGAGACCAGGAGAAGCACCTGGCTCCTGGCTTCGGATCAGCGCGGTGCGCCGGCTGCAGCACGCCGGCCGCAGTAGCCATTGGAGGGTGAACCAATGGCAAAGGAAGACCTTTCTCTCTGTCTCTGTCTCTCTCTCTCACTGTCCACTCTGCCTGTCAAAAAATAAAAAAAAAAATTTTTTTTAAAAGAAAGAAAATATCTCCCACAAAACTGAGATCTTAAAGAGAAATCAAAAATCTTGGAAATGAAGAATTCAGTAGAACAAATAAAAAATGCAGTGGAAAGCCTTAACAACAGAATCAGTGAAGCAGAAGAAAGAATATCCAACTTAGAAGACAAAGCACAGGAATTATACAGTCAGACCAAACACAAGAAGAAGAAGTTAGAAAACTAAAAAACACTGTTGGGAATCTACAGGACACTATCAAATGACCCAACATATAGGTTCTAGGAGTTCTGGAAGGCGTAGAAAGAGAGAAAGGATTAGAAGACCTTTTTAGTGAGCCATAAAAACATAGAAAACCTAAACAGATCCATAACCAAGACAGAAATTGAATCTGTAATACAGACCATCCCATCAAAGAAAAGCCCAGGTCAAGATGACTTCACTGCTGAATTCTACCAGACATTTAAAAAAGAACTAACTCTAGTTCTTCTCAAGTTATTCAAAACAATTGAAATGGAGGGAATCCTCCCAAATTCTTTCTATGAAACCAGTATCACCTTAATTCCTAAACCCAAGAAAGACACAACAGAGAGATTAACATAGATGCAAAATTCCTCAGTAGAATTCTAGCCAATTGAATCCAACAACACATCAGAAAGATCATTCACCCAGACCAAGTGGGATTTATCCCTGGTATGTAGGGATGGTTCAACATTTGCAAATCAGTCAATGTGATACATCACATTAACAAACTGAACAACTAAAGAAATGATCATTTCAATACAGAGAAAGCATTTGATAAAATACAATACTCTTTCATGATGAAAACTTTAAGCAAATTGGGTATAAAAGGAACATTCCCCAACACAGTCAAGGCAATTTATGACAAACCCACAGCCAGCATCCTATTAAATGGGGAAAAGTTGTAAACATTCCCAGTGAGATCCAGCACCAGACATGATGCCCACTCTCACCATTGCTATTCAACATAGTCCTTGAAGTTTTAGCCAGAGCCATTAGGCAAGAAAGAAAGAAAGAAAGAAAGAAAGAAAGAAAGAAAGAAAGAAAGAAAGAAAGAAAGAAAGAAAGAAAGAAAGAAAGAAAGAAAGAAAGAAAGAAAGAAAGAAAGAAAGAAAGAAAGAAAGAAAGAAAGAAAGAAAGAAAGAAAGAAAGAAAGAAAGAAAGAAAGAAAGAAAGAAAGAAAGAAAGAAAGAAAGAAAGAAAGAAAGAAAGAAAGAAAGAAAGAAAGAAAGAGAGAAAGAGAGAAAGAGAGAAAGAGAGAAAGAGAGAGAGAGAGAGAGAGAGAGAGAGAGAGAGAGAGAGAGAGAGAGAGAGAGAGAGAGAGAGAGGAAGGAAGGAAGGAAGGAAGGAAGGAAGGAAGGAAGGAAGGAAGGAGAAAAGAAAAGAAAAGAAAAAAAGAAAGAGAGAGAGAGAGAAAGAGAGAGAGAGAAATGGTATACACATTGCGAAGAAGGAAGTCAAACTCTCCCTATTTGTAGATATCATGATTCCATATATAGGGGATCCAAATGACTCCACTAAGAGTCTGTTGGAACTCAGAAGAGTTTAGTAAAGTAGCAGGATATAAAGTCAAAGCACAAAAATCAACAGCCTTTGTGTACACAAATAATGCCACAGCTGAGAAGAACTTCAATGCCATTCACAATAGCTCAAAAAAAAAAAAAAAAATCAAATACCTTGGAATAAATTTAACCAAGGATGTCAAAGATCTCCACGATGAGAATTACAAAACATTAAAGAAAGAAATAGAAGAAGATTCAAAAAAAAAAAAAAAAAAAAAGGAAAAATCTTCCATGTTCATGGGTTGGAAGAATTAATATCATTGAAATGTCCATTCTTCTGAAAACAGTTTACAAATTCAATGTGATTCCAATCAAAATACTGAATACATTCTTCTCAGACCTAGAATAAAATGATGCTGAAATTCATATGAAAACACAGGAGACCTCGAATAGCTAAAGCAGTCTTATACAATAACAACAAAAAGACTGGAGGCATTACAATATGAGATTTCAAGACATACTAAAGGCTGTTATAATCAGAAGAGCCTGGTACTGGTACAAAAACAGATGGATGGAACAGAATAGAAACTCTGAAAACTTCATTTAGATTCTGAATCATCCACCATATTTACAATAGAATTATTAGAGTTGTGGATTTTTTTAACCAAAAAAAGGCATTTAAAATTTATTTATTTATTTATTTATTTGACAGACAATGTATCATCCCCTGGTTCATTCTCAGTTGCCCAAAACAGCCAGAGCTGGGTTAGACAAAGCCATGATCCAGGAATTTATTCTTTTTCTTTTACCTGCATGGCAAGGTTGCATCTATTTCAGCTATCAGCGGCTGCATCCCAGGGTGCACATTATCAGGAATGTGGAATCAGGAGTGGAGCCAGGACTTGGCACTTACATACTGGATGTGGGTACTCCAAATGGTGCCTTACTGTTAGACCAGCCCCCATCCTAGAATTATGGCCTTAAGATGAAAGGTGACTGGAGTCTCAGGATGGTATTGTAGTCTTAGGCACCCTCCATGAACACGTTGGGAAACTGAACAGACTGGCAGGCTGTTGTATTGCTGGGAAGATAGCAAATTGCCTTCAGAGAAGACAACCTAGACATTAAAGACCTTTGAATGTTAACTTGTGTACATCTTCCAGTGAAAAAAATCTTTTAAAATATTTTATAGAAACTTTTGCTTGACACTTTGTATTGTCGTCACACGACAGCTTAAAAAATCTGGTGACTTGTCAGAGTGTCAAATTTACTCTCCTTCCTTCTGCCATTTTGTATTTTTAATCTGAATGTAAGAAATAGAAACGTTATCTTAATGTGGTTTTGTCCTCATTAAATTGTTGAGAAATTGTTCTTTGGGGAGATGAGAGTTATGTTAAGATGAGAAAACATTTATGAAAATTTAAGCTATCATGCAAATTCTGTTAGCTTATGATAAAGTTTCCATAGCCCATCAGGCAAATACTTTGAGCATATTGCTTTACCGTTCTAATAGTAAACAAGTGATCTGTGCAATCACTAAATACCACTGCTAACATTTTTATAAACAGTCACACTGCCTTCATTCTGTGTTTTAAATGCAGATGATGGTCATATTTTTTCATAGCAGTGGGAGACCGCTTAAAATCTGTGTTGGAGTTTTACTTCACAAGATAGCAGTTTTTCTTAGATCTACCTTAAAACTTTAAAATGTTATATTTCTGTAGGAATATTTATGTCTGTCTGTGCTATTCATATCTGTGAACACCTGTGATCCACCCAGCTTAATTTCTCTACAGTATGACTGATTGGATGTGGCTACTTGGCAGCAGAGTGGCAAGGAGCAGCTGACTAATTGACTATCTCTGTAATGTCTTTTTTTCCTTTTCTCCCTAAAGTTTCAACATCATATGTATTTATGAGATATTGAGATGTAGTTTTCTTTTGATGATTTTTTTCTGTTTTAGGTATTAGGGTAATTCTATCTTCATTAATTTTGGTTGGATTTTTTTTCCTCTTTCTGTTTTCTAAATCAATTCATACTTTTTCTGGTGACTAAATTCTTCATTGAAACTGTCAGAGAGGAAGTTTTTTTAAGAGTGTTTTTCATTACTACTTCAATTTTTTTAATCTGCATGGGAGTATCAAGATTTTCTATTTCTTCAGTCAATTTGACAGCTTCTGTCTTCCAAGGAAGTTGTCCTTTCATCTCAAGTTTTGTATATAGTAGCATTAAACGCTTGTAATACTCCTTTATTATCTTAATAATGTCTGTGGTGTCTTTATCTGTGTGGCCCTTTTCATTTTATATTTTGATCATTTGTGTCTTCTTTTTTCTTCAATAACTTTTTTCTATTTTCTAATTTATTCATTTATACTATTGTTTATTTTTCCTTCCTCTGCCTTTTTTTCAATTTTGACTGCATTTATTTTTCTAACTTGCTAAAATTGATGTTTACATTGTTGACTTTTAACCTAATTTCTTTTCTAATATAATCATGTACTACTAACAACATTTCAGTTAATAGTGAACCACATATGCTGCAGTGGTCTCATAAGATTATGTTCCCTGGTGACATCATGCTTGTCTTAGTTTATGTGAGTACACTCTATGATAGTCACACAAGAATGAAATAGCCTAATGAGCAATTTCTTATTCATTGCTACATGATTATAAAAGCACTTAAATCTATAAATTTTCCTCTGAGAACTTCTTTAGCTACATCCCACAAATTCTGTTGTGTTTTTTATTTATTTAAAAATACTTCCTAATTACCCTTTTATTTCTTTTTTGAATAATTTATAATAATTTATAGGATTTTGAATTTCTAAATACTTGCAGATTTCTCAGTAACACTCTTACATTTATTTCTAGCTTAATTCCTCTGTGATTAGTAAATCTAGTTTCCACAATTTCAATCCTTTCAAAATATTGAGACTAGTTTTATATCATATGATATGATTTATCTGGTAATCATTCCATCTACTTGTAAAAAAAATCCAATATGATATTATTGAATAGAGTGTGTGTGTGTGTGTACTGACCAGTCTCTTCAAATGTGTTGATTTTTTTTTTTTTTTTGACAGGCAGAGTTAGACAGTGAGAGAGAGAGAGACAGAGAGAAAGGTCTTCCTTTTTCCGTTGGTTCACCCCCTAAATGGCCACCATGGCTGGTGCACTGCGCTGATCCGAAGCCAGGAGCCAGGCACTTCCTCCTGATCTCCCATGCGGGTGCAGGGCCCAAGGACCTAAGCCATCCTCCACTGCACTCCTGGGCCACAGCAGAGAGCTGGCCTGGAAGAGGAGCAACCAGGACAGAATCCGGTGCCCCAACCAGGACTAGAACCTGGGGTGCTGGTGCCGCAGGCGGAGGATTAGCCAAGTGAGCCGCAGCGCTGGCCTGTTGCAATTTTTTTTTTAATTTTTTTTTTTTTTTTTTTTTGACAGGCAGAGTGGACAGTGAGAGAGAGAGACAGAGAGAGAAAGGTCTTCCTTTGCCGTTGGTTCACCCTCCAATGGCCGCCGCTGCAGCCGGCGCACCGCGCTGATCCGATGGCAGGAGCCAGGATCCAGGTGCTTTTCCTGGTCTCCCATGGGGTGCAGGGCCAAGCACCTGGGCCATCCTCCACTGCACTCCCTGGCCATAGCAGAGAGCTGGCCTGGAAGAGGGGCAACCGGGACAGAATCCGGCGCCCCAACCGGGACTAGAACCCGGTGTGCCGGCGCCGCAAGGTGGAGGATTAGCCTATTGAGCCACGGCGCCGGCGCAATTTTTTATTAAATGTTCATCAGTATGTCTGTTACATTGATGAGTATCTGGATTTTTTTTTTTTTGTCTTACTTTATAGAGTGTTTGACCTGGAAAGTGTTTAGATTATTTGTAGATCAGCTTGATCTTTTTAAGATTTGTTTTTAAGTTTTTTAGTGCTAACCTGTAGGGTAGTCCTTTTCTTTAGCAACTGTTTGGCTTTCTTTGATTTCTCAACAGGGTTGAGTGCTGTGGGATCAGCAAAGACACATTATGGCTGGTCAAACCTTGAAATCTCTGTCCTATGTGATTTTTGGGAATTGTTTTACTTACAACTCCCTGATTGTTTTTTTCTTAACCTATTGGAAAAAGATAATGTGCAATATTGATAATCATCAAAAACTGAAGCAGTTTACTCAATTTGTACCAGTTGTTCTTTTTTTATTTTATTTAAGTTATACAAGTTTCATGTATTTCATATACACAGATTTTTTTTTTATCTTTTATTTAATGAATATAAATTTCCAAAGTACGACTCACGGGTTACAATGGCTTTCCCCCCCATACCGTCCCTCCCACCCACAACCCTCCCCTTTCCCACTCCCTCTCCCCTTCCATTCACATCAAGATTCATTTTCGATTATCTTAATATACAGAAGATCAGCTTAGTATACCTTAAGTAAGGATTTCAACAGTTTGTTCCCACACAGAAACATAAAGTGAAAAATAATAGATGATTTTTTTTTAAATGATGATGAAATCAGATCAGACCTATTGTCATGTTTAATCCCAGTGAGAGTCAAGTTGGGAATTGATAATTTCTTTTTTTTTTTTTTTTTTTTACAGAAGATCAGTTTAGTGTACATTAAGTAAAGATTTCAATCGTTTGCACCCCCATAGAAACACAAAGTGAAATATACTGTTTGAGTACTCGTTATAGCATTAAGCCTCAGTGTACAGCACATTAAGGACAGAGATCCTACATGAGGAGTAAGTGCACAGTGACTCCTGTTGTTGACTTTACAAATTGACACTCCTGTTTATGGCATCAATAATCTCCCTATGCACCAGTCATGAGTTTCCAAGGCTATGGAAGCCCCTTGAGTTCTCCGACTCTTATCTTGTTTAGACAAGGTCATAGTCAAAGTGGAGGTTCTCTCCTCCCTTCAGAGAAAGGCACCTCCCTCTTTGAAGACCTGTTCTTTCCACTGGGATCTCACTCACAGAGATCTTTTTGCCAGAGTGTCTTGGCTTTCCATGCCTGAAATACTCTCATGGGCTTTTCAGCCAGATCCGAGTGCCTTTAGGGCTGACTCTGAGGCCAGAGTGCTATTTAGGACATCTGCCATTCTATGAGTCTGCTGAGTATCTCACTTCCCATGTTGGATCACTCTCCCCTTTATTTATTCTATCGGTTAGTGTTAGCAGATACTAGACTTGTTTATGTGCTCCCTTTGACTCTTAGTCCTTTCATTATGATCAATTGTGAACTGAAATTGATCACTTGGACTAGTGAGATGGCATTGGCACATGCCACCTTGATGGGATTGAATTGGAATCCCCTGGTATGTTTCCAACTCTACCAATTGGGGCAAGTCAGCCCGAGCATGCCCCAAATTATACATCTCTTCCCTCTCTTATTCCCACTTTTATGTTTAACAGGGATCACATTTCAGTTAATTTTCAACACTTAAGAATAACTGTGTGATAATTACAGAATTAAACCAGTCATATTAAGTAGAACAGACAAAAAAAAAAATACTATGAGGGATAATGTATTAAGTTGTCCATTAGCAGTCAGGGCTATGCTGATCAAGTCACCATTTCTCATAATGTCCATTTCACTTCAGGAGGTTTCCTTTTTGGTGTTCAGTCAGTTGTCACCGATCAGGGAGAACATATGGTATTTGTCCCTTTGGGACTGGCTTACTTCACTCAGCATGATGTGTTCCAGATTCCTCCATTTTGTTGCAAATGACTGGATTTCGTTGTTTCTTACTGCGGTATAGTATTCTAAAGAATACATATCCCATAATTTCTTTATCCAGTCTACCATTGATGGGCATTTAGGTTGGTTCCAGGTCTTGGCTATTGTGAATTGTGCTGCAATAAACATTAGGGTGCAGACCGCTTTTTTCTTTATCAATTTGAACTCCTTTGGGTAAATTCCAAGGAGTGGGATGGCTGGGTCGAACGGTAGGGTTATATTCAGGTTTCTGAGGAATCTCCAGACTGATTTCCATAGTGGCTTGACCAGTTTGCATTCCCACCAACAGTGGGTTAGTGTCCCTTTTTCCCCACATCCTCGCCAGCATCTGTTGTTGGTAGATTTCTGTATGTGAGCCATTCTAACCGGGGTGAGGTGAAACTCATATACACAGATTTAAGAACATAGTAACACCTTCCCCCACCACTCCCACCTTTGCTCCAACCCATTCTCCTCCTCCCTCTCATATTCCCTCAAGTGTTTTTCTTTTACATCTCTTTTCTCTGGGACCCTCTCCTGTAACTTCTGGCTACCCAGTCTCCCTCAACATTGACCTCTGTGCAAGATTTTTGTAATATATTTGGAATTTCCCTGTGTCTTGTAGTCTGAAATGTTTATCTAAATAGAAATCCAGGACTATGGTAAGATTTAGCACATTTGTTTGCTTTCTTCCAGGATTATAGATAGACCTGTACTACCTGTTGTTCGATGTCTGAACCAGTTGTACATATTTTGTCCGATTTTCTAGTTCTTTATAGTGAGTGGATAAATATGTTCCCTGCTACTCCAAAATTCTCCAATATGGAATTCGTCATTGAAACTATCTTTTAAATGTACTGGTTAGTTAGATTTTTAGCATACAAATTTAATAGCCTTTTTAGGAAAACAAAGAGGCTTTATGGAGGGAGTATGTATCAGGAATACAAGTGCATAGTAAGAAGACTTGTAGAGAATATGATACTGAATGATGTTTCTTGTTAAAATAAGTACTGTAGGGGCTGGCGCTATGGCACAGTGGGTTAATGCCCTGGCCTGAATAGCCGACATCCCATATGGGCACTGGTTCAAGTCCCGGCTGCTCCATTTCTAATCCAACTCTCTGCTATGGCCTGGGAAAGCAGTAGAAGATGGCCCAAGTCCTTGGGCCCCTTCACCCACGTGAGAGACTTGGAAGAGGCTCCTGGCTTCTGCCTTTGGATCGGCGCAGCTCCAACGTTGCGGCAAATTGGGGAGTAAACCATTAGATGGAAGACCTCTCTCTCTCTCTGCCTCTCCTCTCTCTGTGTAATTCTGACTTTCAAATAAATAAATGAATCTTTAAAAAAATAAAATAAGTACTGTATATATGGACTAGAGAGTATGTAAGTTCAATGGCCAAAAAAAATTTAAGGAAAAGCTACATTTTTATAAAATGTATTGTAATTTGTATTTAAGGAAATTCAGATTGATAAATAATTATAATAAATTGAAAAGAGTACTTATTTAAGTTAGAATTATATGAACCAACGGCAAAGGAAGACCTTTCTCTCTGTCTCTCTCTCTCACTGTCCACTCTGCCTGTCCAAAAAAAAAAAAAAGAAGTATTTCCTGAAGTCTTGGTTTTGGGCTAGGAACCAAACTCCATGATTTTTGCTGTAGGTTCAGATACTTTGGGTAAGTATTTCAGCTTCATTAACATTTCCTTATATGAACTAGATGTAACCCTTAATAAAAATAACTTTGAAGTTCTCCAAGTGAAAGTTGCTCTCATATATACCTTTTTTATGATACAGTGCATTGTGGAAATCTATTAGATTGGAAATGTTTTCTGACAGAAGAAATTATCAGTATTTACTCACACAAAGGCTGGAAAACAAGAATCATCTCCAAGTCTCTTCTGCTAATTTTATCCATTCTTTTACAATGTACTTTTCTGTGATTGATCTATATTGATAAGAGTATTTAATTTTGGATTAGGGTGATATAATTAAATATGTTGTTTTCAGCACAAAAATGAATCCCTAAATCCTAAAAGGGTTTTTTTTTTTTTAAAAAAAGCTAAAGCTTCAGTATTTTTTTTTAAGATTTATTTATTTTATTTGAAAGGCAGAGTTACAGAGAGGCAGAGAGAGAGAGGTTTTCCATTCACTTGCTTACCCCTAAGATGGCCGCAACAGCCGGAGCTGTGCTGATCCAAAGCCAGGAGCCAGGAGCTTCTTTCTTTCAGGTCTCCCACGGGGGTGCAGGGGCCCAAGGACTTGGGCCATCTTCTACTGCTTTCTCAGGCCACAGCAGAGAGCTAGATCGGAAGTAGAGCCGCCGGGACTGGAACCAGCACCCATATGGGATGTTGGCACTGCAGGTGGCAGCTTTATCCCCTAGGCCACAGCACTGCCCTAACAGGATTTTTAAAAACTAGTTTGAAAATTTCTATGTGATCGATTTTTTTTTTTTTGAGTATAGCTTTTCCTTGTTGAAGTGCTACTATTTTCTCTTTCATTTTCTCTGCTTCTCTCAATTCTGTTACCTTCTACTTCTCCATGCCACCTCAGCTTTCTTCCCTGCCTTTCCCTCAAGATGTGCCTTGGAGAAGATAGCTTCTAGATTTAGAATCAGATTTGGGTTTAAGACTATTTTTTCTCCAATAATGCCCCCTAAAAGTCACCCTGTTATGTAAGCATTTGATTGCAGGTGTATTTGGTGCTAACTTGTTTTCTCAGAAATTGTTCCATGAAAGAAACCACAAGTGGTCAAAGTGCTTTCTGGATAGAATTGAAAGGTAACATTGTGACATCCAAGTTCAAGTACTTCTCAGGAAGAAGCAGGTTGTACTGCCCTTATCTCTGTAAGAGAAAGTTTTTGTTCACGGAGTAATAAAAGCCAGCAAAACTTGACATCATTAAATCCCTGGATGATTAGGATTTAGCTAATAAGTCTGATAGATGCGGGGTGCTGTCTATCCCTAGTGAAGTTGTAAAGTTCCTAGGTGAGACTGATTGGTGGATGCCTCTTACATATAACTCAATAGGACAGATGCTTTAGGTTAAACAGAGGATTGCATTTTGGCATGTACAGATATTCCATGCCATTTGAGTTGATTAACTCTTGCTGAGACAGGCAGAAACATGTAGGCTTTTACTAATATGCCTGGTCCGTGTTCACAGCCACCTGCTCTTTTTACTTGGAGTCAATGCCCAGGCTATTCTTCTGGTTTAAATGCCATGTCCAATCTCCCTTTCCACATGAAAAGTGCCAGGTTTATGTTGCTATACACACAAACACACAGACAGTATTATATGGGCAGTACTTCTCCCACTTTCTGGTTCACATTTAGTCTCGTCTAGAGCTAATTTATTTTTTGTTCTCTTTAGGCTGTTGCAAATAATAAAACAATTTAAATAATGTGACCAAACATTATACAGCATATGATATCTCATAGTGATTTTCATACCCTAAGAAGCCATAATACTGTAAATAATCTTGCAGTAATTTTTCATTTGAATTTTTATTATCCTTCATTCTTAGCAGTAAAGACAAGAACATCTGGCCTACAATTTGAAGAGCTTGTATCTTCTGTTGTCCTTGCAGTTAACTTTAGTTCTTTCTTCCTGTTCACCGTATATTTCCATAAATATTTACAGCTGTGTATAATGAAAGTCTCCCAAATCAGATGACTTTTCAGCAAATCTGAAGCAAGATAAAATTGAAATGTGTATCTCACACATTAATGACAATTTACCTATCACAGCAGATAGGACCTTGTAAAGGTGGCAAATATCCTAAGGCAAGTACCAGAGGTTGTAAGAGTTCATCAGTAACCTCAATAACTTTTAATCAAATAGTTTTTTATAGTCTTTATACTATTTGCCAATGACCCCCTAATTTAGTTGTTTACTTTTTTGTCTCTTTTGACTAGAATATGCATTTTCATTAGAACAAGCTCTTTGCATTCACTAATAATCTCCCAGTACCTAGAATACTACTTTATACATACATTTATGCATTCTGTAAGTATTAGTGAATAAAATAGTATTAACATTTTTATAGCTCTCATAAAATTCACCCATTTTAAATATAAAATTTAATGGTTTTTGATGCTTATAGAATTGTGTGATCATCATAATAATCCAGTTTTCTGATGTTTTGATCACCCTGGAAGGATTTTTCATGCCCATTTGCAGTCTTTCATAGACCTACCCTCAGGTGTAGGCAAGCACTAATCTGCCTTCTGTATCAATGAATCTCCCTTTTCTAGACATGTCATATAAATGGAATCATACAATAGATAGCTATTTGTATTTGATTTCTTTCAGTTAGCATCAGGCTAGCATGTATTAGTATTCCCTTTATATTGCTGAATAGTATTCCATTTTATAGTTATATGATGCTTGATCATTCACCAGTTAATAGACATTTGGATTATTACTAGTTTTTAACTATTGTGAATAATAATTCTGTGACTGTTTGCATAGACATATTTGTTCATTTCTATTGAAAGGATACCTAGAAGTAAGATTGCTAAGTAGGATGATAAGTTCATATTTAATTTTTAAAGAAATTGCAAGATCATTTTCCAAAATGGAAATACTATCTTACATTCTCACCTGCAGTTTATGTGAATTCTAGTTTCTCCAAATACTCATATTTTGTGATCAACATTGTAGTGGCTATAAATTGCTTTCTGTCTTTGGTTTTGCCATGCTAATAACTTTAATGTTCCTAATAATTAATTGTGATGAATGTATTTTCATATGAGTATTATATATTTGTATGTCTTCTTTGGTGAAATGTTTGTATCTTCTGCCTATTTTGGCCAATTTTTAAACTTGGTTGTCACTTTATTGACTTATAAGACTTCTTTATATATTCTAATTGTAAGTAGTTTAGCAGAAAAGCAGTTTGCAAATATTTTCCCCCAGTCTATGGCTTATAGTTTGATTTTTTTTAGTGAAATCTTTTAAAGTATGAAAGATTTTCATTTAAATGAATATTGGTTTATCAGTAGTTTTTTGTATGTACTTTTTGTGTTATATCCAGAAAATATTTATCTAACCCAAAGATCACAAAAGTTTTATCCTTTGCTTTCTTTTAGTAGTTTAGAGTTTTAATAATTTCAGCTCTGACTTACATTTAGATATTGATCTATTTATTTTGAGTTAATATTTATGTATGATATAAGATAGAGTATCAGTGAGTATGTGTGTATAGTTATAATTATCCCAACACCATTTTTGAAATTGCTGAATTGCCTGGGCACTTGTGTGAATATCAGTTGATCACATATTCTGACTGTATCTTTATTAATCAAGACTTATTAGTTCCTCCTTTTGTCCAGTATATTTACCTCGTATACACTACCCACCTGTTACTACCTTAATAACTACCCCAGTGGTCAGATCAGCTGTCAAAGTATGGCAGTGATTGTCTTCAAGTAATTCTTATTTTTCATAATCATGGTCCCAAAGCACAAGAGTAGCGATGTTGGCCATTTGAATATGACAAAGAGAAGCCATAAAGTGCTTCGTTAAAGTGCTCCACTTAAAAAAATTTCAAAATGATACTACTAAGACCTGTGGTAAGAACAAATCTTCTATCCAAGAAATTGTGAAAATGAAAGAAGCAATTTGTGCTAGTTTTGCTATTTGCCCCTCACACTACAAGTTACTGCCACCATGCATGACAGTTGCTTAGTTACATGATTTCAGACTGGGGGGATGTTGGAATATATACTCTACAGATAAGGCAGGACTACTGTATTACATAACTGATGCTTTCTTTAAAATGATTCATTAATTAACTAATTTATTTATTTAAAAGGCAGAGTTACAGAAGGAGGAAGAGGGAAAGAGGAGTAGAGAGAAAGAGGGAGAGAGATTCCAACTGCAGAAAACAAAGCCAGAAAATTTTTTTTTGCAAAACCAAAGCCAGAAACCTGGAACTCCATCTGGGTCTCCCTCGTGGATGCAGAGGCCCTTGTGCTTGGACCATCTTCAGCTGCTTTCTTAGGCACATTAGCAGGGATCTGGATAAGAAGTGGAACAGTCAGGATTGGAACTGGCATTCCCATGTGATTGAACAATGCAGGTAGCAGCTTAACCCACAATGCCACAATGCCAGCCCCTAACTGATGCTTTTACTGTTAAACCAACCTTTAATTCCTGGAACAAATATCAATTGCTTATAAGTTCTCTTATGGAATTTGATTTGCTAATATTTTATTGACTTTTATGTCTGTATTTCTAGGAAAATTAATCCTCATTTGAGATTTTTGTCAAGTTTTGGCTTTTTAATACTAGTCTTTTAGAATGTGTTGAGAAATATTTTATCCTCTATTTTCTAGAAATCTATGAGTGATATTTATTGTTCATTCTTTAAACATTTTGATAGTGTTAACCAGTGAAGATATATCTCACTGAGTTTTCCTTTGTATAAAGATGGTTCAGTACTACTTAAGGGTTTTTTTTAAGATTTTATATATTTATTTGAGAGGCAGAATTACATACAGGGAGAGATACAGAAAGAAGCTTAAGTTATTTCAACATCTGCTATTGAGCCCATCTGTGAATTTTCCCATCCATTTATTATGATTTTCTTTTTTTTTATTTTTTTTATTTTTTTTTATTTATTTATTTTTTTGATAGGCAGAGTGGACAGTGAGAGAGAGAGACAGAGAGAGAAAGGTCTTCCTTTGCCGTTGGTTCACCCTCCAATGGCCGCCGCTGCAGCCGGCGCACCACGCTGATCCGATGGCAGGAGCCAGGATCCAGGTGCTTTTCCTGGTCTCCCATGGGGTGCAGGGCCCAAGCACCTGGGCCATCCTCCACTGCACTCCCTGGCCATAGCAGAGAGCTGGCCTGGAAGAGGGGCAACCGGGACAGAATCCGGCGCCCCGACCGGGACTAGAACCCGGTGTGTCGGCGCCGCAAGGTGGAGGATTAGCCTATTGAGCCACGGCGCCGGCTCATTTATTATGATTTTCATCTCTAGTATTTCCTTTTGGTACTTTTTTCCCATAATGTTTCTTGTCTCTTTATTGAGTTTCTGTTTTTTGTCATGGTCATACTTCCCTTTAATTCTTTTTTTTTAAATATTTATTTATTTATTTGAAAGGCAGAGTTACACACAGAGAGAAGGAGAGGTGGAGGCAGAGAGAGAGAGAGAGAGAGAGAGAAAGTCTTCCATCCACTGGTTCACTCCCCAGTTGGCCACAATGGCTGGAGCTGGGCTAATCTGAAGCCAGGATCCAGGAGCTTCTGGGTTTCCCATGTGGGTGCAGTGCCCAAGGACTTGGGCCATTGTCTACTGCTTTCCCAGGCCATAGCATGGAGCTGGGTTGGAAGTGGAGCAGCCAGGACATGAACCAGCACCCACATGGGATGCCCAATACTGCAGGCAGTGGCTTTACCTGCTACTCCACAGCACTGGCCCCATCCCTTTAATTCTTAAAATCTGTTTTTCTTTAGTATTTCAAAAGTTATAATAGCTGCTTGTAAGTCTTCATTAGTGCAATATTTACGTACACTCAACCTTACTTTCAGGATTTTTCCCCCTTTATGTGGGTCATCTTTTTCTGTTTCTTTAAACCTATGATTTTTCATAGAAAACTGAATATTTTATATAAAATATTGTAGCAATGATGACTTCTAATCTTTTGTCTTGATTGTTGCTTTCTTTTTGTTTAATTGATTTAGTTGTTTGTTTAATGACTTGCCTGGATTCATTCTGTAAAGTTTGTCTCTCCTGCAGTGTGTGTCCACTAGTGCCCCTCCTCAGTATTTTTTGAAAGCCAAGCCCCTTGGAGGGTCATCTTAATTATAGCTTAATTAGCCAGCAGATTGGTGATATGTTATCCCCACACTGGCTTCCTCCCTTTTCCAGTGGATCTCTTTGTGAGTTAGGGAATGTCCCTTTACTTTCTGCCATACCTTCTTGTCTTCTCTACATGTAAGCTAGATATCACGTTCAAGACAGATAGGCACATAGTGAAGGCACTCTTTAGTCACTGCTGAGTATGAACACAGCTTTGAGCATAGATACTGCCTTCCAGAACACCTGGTATATAGAGAGTGTATCTCATTCTCTGTTGTCTCAGCTAAATTTCTGATTTGACAGAAAGTTGCTTACTCTAGTCAATTAATTCTGCTATAAGGTGACATATATATTTATAAAACTTGGAGCTGGTGTTATAGCACAGTGGGTTAAGCCACCACCTGCAATACCAGCATCCCTACAGGTGCTGGTTTGAGTCTCAAGTACTCCACTTCCTTTTTTTTTTTTTTTTAAGATTTATTTTATTTGAAAGACAAAGCAGCAGAGAGAGGTAGAAACAGAGAGAGTGGTCTTCCATCCCCTGGTTCACTCCCCAGATGGCTGCAATGGCTGGAGCTGTGCCCATCAGAAGCCAGGATCCAGGAGCTTCCTCTGGGTCTCCCACGCGGGTGCAAGGGCCCAAGGACCTGGGCCATCCTCTACTGCTTTCCCAGGCCATAGCAGAGAGCTGGATCGGAAGAGGAGCAGCCGGGACTAGAACCAGCGCCCATATGGGATGGCGGTGCCTCAGGCCAGGGCTCTAACCTGCTGCGCCACAGCTCTGGCCCCTCAACTGCTCTACTTTTGATCCAAGTCCCTAATGCACCTGGGAATGCAGCAGACATCTTGGTTTCAGCCTAGTCCACCCTGGTCGTTGTGACCACTTGGGGACTGAACCAGCAGAGAAGACTCCTCTCTCTTTCTTCCCCTCTGTGTTTGTGTGTGTGTGTGTGTGTGTAACTCTACCTTTCAAATAAATAAATAATTTAAAGCAAAAAAAAAAAAAAAAACAGTCTGCTATACAAAAACCACACAATATAAAACATAGAGCTTATTGAAGAAATAAGATTGGGGCAGAAAACTCAAAAACTTAAAGCAACACTTAAAAAATAAGAACTAATAAGATTAGTCATGAGTCTGTGTATATGAAGGCTATTTTAAAATTTTATTTATTTTTCTATTTTTTATTTCATTATTTTTATTTATTTTTTCTATTTTTTTATTGAAAGTACATTTCATACATTTCAATAAAAGCAACTTTAGGAACATAGTAATTCTTCCCACCAGGAGCTCCATCCAAATCTCCCACTTGGGTACAGAGGCCCAATTACTTGGGCCATCTTCTGCTTTCCCAGGCACATCAGCAGGGAGCTGGATTAGAAGTGGAGCAGCCAGGACTGAAACCATTTCCTATATGGGATGCCAGCACTGCAGACAGTGACTTAACCCACGTTGCCCATCCCCAGTCACAAGTTTTATATAATTTAAATGTTATGAATAATTATAGATGCAATATATAATGGCAGTTCACCGTGAAATAGTCCTGAAGTTTGCTTGTTGAAGTTGGTTTCTTGAGAGTTGTGATTTCTGAGTTATTATTATGTAGTGATATAAGTAGAATTTCATAAAGGAGAAGGAAAATTGTAATACCAGATGTCAAAGATTGACCTACGTGAGAAATTGACATTGAGAATCTGACAAGTAATCCTTTGGTCTTAAATCCTAAGGCATGCTTTTCTGCATCTGAAATGTCTTTTGAGGTATACCTTTACTACAGACACCTGTCTAATCACAATTGAATATATAATTCAATATGTACCTTTCTTGAATTAACTTCTGTATAGCACAAGAAATTGATTTGCAACTCTCCATTCATGTTTCTAGCTTTACCAAACAGCTGAAGTTAGTTTGAAACCACTAATTCAGCATTACCAGCATAAAAAGCAGCCACTTCTACAGAATTTGTTCATTTATATTTACAGTCTTTGTAGATAGTGCTTCCACTTTATGAAATCTATTATTTTGCTCTTTGGTCCTCAATCCAAAGGCTCACCAATCCTTCCATTTCTTTTATTTCTTTAGACCTTGTTCTTAGTGACTTCACAGAATTTGAAGTTGTATTAGAAACAACCATAGCCTTTTTAAAAAATTTCTACAATTGGTTCTGATAGTCCATGGTGTGGATTTCAGTGTGGGTTTCTTTATGCTGTGGATCAGGAGATAACATATTCTCTTAGTTATTTCTGAGTAGCTTATTATTTCAAGCTTTCCCTCTATACTTAAAAGTTTTCCTTTTACATGTATTGCTTGATGTTTTTTGAACCAGAGTGTTCAGATGATTTTAGGGATGCTGAGTGTTTGCTTATACTGAAAGTTCACTGGGGCTAGTGTTATGGTGCAGCAGGTTAACTCACAGCTTGCAATGCCAGCATCCCATGTCATAGTGCCAGTTTTAGTCCAGTCTGTTCTGCTTCTAATCCAGCTCACTGCTAATGTGCCTGGAAAATCAGTGGACCCCTGCCTCACATGTAGGAGATTTAGATGGGGCTCCAGGCTCCTGGCTTCAGCTTGGCCCGGTCCTGGCCATTGCACTCATTTGGGGAGTAAAGCAGTAGATGGAGGATCTCTTTCTCTCTGTGTCTCTCCCCTCTATCACTCTACTTTTCAAATAGATAACCTTTTATTTAAAAAAAAAATCACATTAAAAGAATAATAAAGTACAAAGTTGTAGTTTAATTGAGGAACTGAGATAATGATTAGATGTTTCAGATGTGTGTATTTTGTAAATTCATACATGTTTCAGATCAGCTGGGTAAAATTATATGGGTTCACATAGTGTTTTGCACAAGAATCATATTTAAGCAAATATGAAATTTTTTATTATGTTTAGATTGTTCCGTAGTATATAAATCATATTAGAACAAATCCACTTTTTTAGAATAGTGCTATAGCAATACCATGCTCTAGATGATTTAGGTCAGTGCTTCCCAAACTAAACAATCTGTGGAAAAACACTAAGTTTGATAATTTTTGCTTTTTTCTATTCTTCATAGATTAAAACTTTTGTGAAATTCCTTACATTTGAAATTCTAAAATTAAAACAAATGACAATTTTTATTAACAGTTTTAACAGTCATAAATTAATTTTCAGTAAACTGAATGAATACAGCAGGAATAAGAGAATGATAAAAATCTGCATTAAAATACACATACAGGTGATTAATGTAGAGCATGACCATTATTGTCATTACTGTTTGTTGTTTTCAATTTAACTGAAAATATTTACATGTGGATTCATAAGTCCCCCATAATAAATGCCTTTACACACTTTAAATGGGCTTCATGTATATTAATACCACTATGTATATCAATATTTAGAGTTTTCAATATGATACATTAAACTTGTACCTAGGTTGGTAACCTATGTAGTCATATATGGAGTTATGATAATGAGACAGTATTTGATAATATGTATTTTAAATTTTAAAAAAATTTTATTTGGGGCCTGCGCTGTGGTGCAGCAGGTTAAAGCCCTGGCCTGACACACCGCCATCCCTTATGGGCGCCGGTTCTAGTTCCGGCTGCTCCTCTTCCCATCCAGCTCTCTGCTGTGATAGCAGTAGAGAGATGGCCCACATCCTTGGGCCCTGCACCCACATGGGAGACCGGAAGAGGCTCCTGGCTCCTGACTTCGGATTGGCACAGCTTCAACCTATGCAGCCATCTGGGGAGTGAACCAGCAGATGGAAGACCTCTCTGTCTCTGCCTCTCTCTGTAACTTTCAAATATATAAAATCTTTAAAAAAATTTATTTAAGTTACACAAGTTTCATATATTTCATATATACAAATTTAGCAACATAGTGATATTTCCAACCCAACCCTCCCTCCTGCCCATGCTTTAACCCTTATTCTTCCTCCCTCTCCCATTCCCACTCTTACTTTTTACAAAGTCTACTTTCAGATTACTTAATGATCATAAGGTTAACCTACACTAAGTATAAAAGTTCAACAAAGATTATGAAGGAAAAAACAGTGTACTCCCACAGAAGAGATAAGGGCTGTAAACAATCGTCAATCTCAAAATGTCCATTTCCCTCCAATTCATTACATTTTAGGTATCTATTATTTCAGATCAAGGAAAACATGTATCTGTATTTCTGGGATTGGTTTATTTTACTAAGTATAATTGTTCACCAGTTGAATCCATTTTGTTGCAAAAGACAAGACTTCAGGTTTTTTTCATAGCTGAGAAGAACTCCATAGTGTATATATACCATAATTTATCCAGTCAGCAGTTGATGGACACTTGAGTTGATTCCTTATCTCAGCTATTGTGAATTGTGCTACACTGAAAATGTGGGTTCAGATAACTCTTTCATTTGCTGATTTCTTTTGGTTTGCTTCCAGGAGTTGGATGGCTGGATCGTATGGTAGGTCTATAATCAAATTTCTGAGGTATCTCCATACTGTCTTCCAAGTACCTGCACCAGTTTACATTCCCACCAACAGTGGATTAGGGTACCTTTTTCCACACATTATCACCAGCATTTGTTTGTTAATTTCTGTATGAGAGCCATTCTAATGGGGGTGAGGTGAAACCTCATTGTGGTTTTGATTTGCATTTCCCCATGGCTAGTGATCCTGAGCATTTTTTCAAGTGTCTGTTGGCCACCCGAATTTCCTTTCTTGAAAAATGCCTGTTTGAATCCTTTGCCCAAAACTCAACTGAATTGTTTATTTTGTTGTTGTTGAATTTCTTGATCTCTTTATAGATTCTATGTATTAAATCTTTATCAGTTTCATCATTTGCAAATATTTTCTCCTATTTTCTTTGTTTTTGTTTTTTTTTTTTTTTTTTTCACTTTACTGAGTGTTTCTTTTGCAGTGTAGAAGCTTCTCAGCTTGATGTAATCCCATTTGTCAATTTTGGCCTTGATTGCCTGTACTTCTGGGGTCTTTTCCAAGAAGTCTTTGGCTATGCCAATGTCTTGCAGTTTCTACAATATTCTCCTTTAGTAATTTGATCGTATCCAGTCATAGATTTAGATTCTTTTCCATTTTGAGTTGATTTTTCTATAAGGTGTAAGGTAGGGCTCTTGTTTCATACTTCAGTATGTAGAGATCCAATTTTCCAGGTACCATTTGTTGAAAAGACTGTCCTTTCTCAAGGGATTGATTTTAGCTCCTTTGTCAAAGATAGTAATTGTAGATGTGTGGATTGGCTTCTGAAGTTTCTATTCTGTTCCATTGGTCTAAAATCTATTTTTCTGCCAGTACCAGGCTATTTTGATTATAACTACTCTGTAATATATCTTGGGATCTGGTATTTTGATGCCTCAAGCTTTGTTTTTGTTGTTTAAGATTGCTTTAGCTATTTGGGGTCTCTTGTGTTTCCATATGAATTTTAACATTTTTTCAAGATCTGAGAAGAGTATCCTTGGTATTTTGATTGGGATTGCATTGGATTTGTAAATTGCTATTGGCAGTATGGACATTTTGATGATATCGGTTCTTGCAATCCACATACATGGAAGATTTTTCCATTTTTTGTGTGTGTCTTCTTCTTTTCTTTAATGTTTTATAATTTTCATCATAGAGATCTTTTACCTCCTTGGTTAAATGTATTTCAAGGTATTTAATTTTTTGAGAGCCTTTTTAAAAAACATTTTATTTATTTGAAAGTCAGAGTTACACAGTGAGAGGAGAGGCGGGGGGGGGGGAGAGAGAGAGGGAGAGAGAGAGAGAGAAAGAGATCGTCCATCTGATGGTTCATTCCCCAATTGGCCGCAACAGCTGGAGCTGCGCCCATCCAAAGCCAGGAGCCAGGAGTTTCTTAGGTCTCCCACATGGGTGCAGGGGCCCAAGGACTTGGGCCATCTTCCACTGCTTTCCCAGGCCATAGCAGAGAGCCGGATCGGAGGAAGAGCAGCTAGGACTAGAACCAGCGCCCATATGGGATACCGGCGCTTCAGGCCAGGGAGTTAACCTGCTGCGCCACAGCACCAGCCCCAATTTTTTGATAGCTTTTATGAATGAGATTGATCTTAGAAGTTCTTTCTCAGCCATGGCATTGTCTGTGTATATGAAGGCTATTGATTTTTGTGTACTAATTTATATTTTGCCACTTTACCAAACTCTTTTTTTTTTTTTGACAGGCAGAGTTAGACAGTGAGAGAGAGAGAAACAGAGAGAAAGGTGTGGGGAGCAACTGGGAGCAACTCGGACTAGACTAAGTTACTGGAATTAAGACTTATTCTATGCATCTGCTCTCCCACAATATGGCGCTGAGAAGGGAGAAACAGCTTCTACGCAGCTGCCTCCAGTTCAACCAATAAACTGTAGGACCTGCTCCTGATTGGAGGAGAGCAGCGTACTCGGCGTGTGGGTAGCAGAGTTAGGATTGGTGGAAAAGGACTATAAAGGAGGAGAGAGACAACATGCACGAGGAACATCTAAGGGGAACATCTATCTGAAGGAACACCTGTGCAGCCCCCAAGAGAGCCTGCCGGCGGTGTGCCGCTCCCCCGCGGAAGTGGGGAATGTGGCAGGGGGAACTGCCCTTCCACGGAGGTGGAAGGGACGGTAGCCAACCCGAGAAGAACCAGCAGCAAACCCGGAAAGGGCCGAGCAGACGAAAGAACAGCGCAGGGTCCTGTGTCGTTCCTCCATGAAGAGGGGGAGCGACAGAAAGGTCTTCCTTTTCCATTGGTTCACCCCACAAATGGCCGCTGTGACCAGCGCACCGCGCTGATCCGAAGCCAGGAACCAGGTGCTTCCTCCTGGTCTCCCATGCGGCTGCAGGACCCAAGGACTTGGACCATCCTCCACTGCGTTCCCAGGCCACAGCAGAGAGCTGGACTGGAAGAGGAGCAACCTGAACAGAATCCGTCGCCCAGACTAGGACTAGAACCCGGGGTGCTGGCACCACAGGCAGAGGATTAGCCTACTGAGCCACAGTGCTGGCCTTTACCAAACTCTTGTATGAGTTCCAGTAGTCCCTTAGTGGAGTCTTTTCATTCTACTATATATAGAATCATGTCATCTGCAAATAGGGATAGTTTGACTTCCTCCTTTCTAATTTCTACCCCTTTTATTTCTTTGTCTTGCCTAATGGCTCTGCTAAAACTTCTAGGACTATATTGAATAGCAGTGATGAGAGTGGGCATGCTTGTCTGGTTCTGGATCTTGTGGGAATACTTCCAATTTTTCCCCCTTCATTAAGATGCTGGCTATGTGTTTGTCATAAATTGCCTTGATTGTGTTGAGGAATTTTCCTTCTATACCCAATTTGCTTAAGGTTTTCCACATGAAAAGATGTATTTTATCAAAAGCTTTCTCTGCATCTATTGAGGTTCTTCAGTTTGTTAATGTGATGTATCACATATATTAATTTGTGGATGTTGAATCATCCCTGCATACCAGTGATAAGTACCACTTGGTCTAGTTGGATTCAATTGCCTATTATTTTGTTGAGTATTTTTGCTTCTATGTTCATTGGGATATTAGTGTATAGTTCTCTTTCTCTCATTTCTTTTTCTGTTTCAGTAATTAAGATGATGCTGGCCTCATAGGAGGAGTTTGGGAGAATCCCCTCCATTTCATTTGTTTTGAATAGCTTGTGAAGAATAGGAATTAGTCTTCTTTAAAAATCTTGTTGAATTTAGCAGTGAAACCATCCAGTCCTGGCCTTTTTGGGAGAGTCTATCACTGATAGAAGCTCCTTCATAGTAATTGGTCTGTTTAGGTTTTCTGTGTCTTCATGACTCAGCTTTGGTAGAATGTGTGTATCCAGGAATCTATCCATGTCTTCTAGATTTTCCAATTTGTTGTCACATAGCTCTTTGTAGTAATTCTTAGTGATTCTTATTATTTCTGTGGTAATCATTGTCATATTTATTTTTTCATCTCTGATTTTATTTATTTGGGTCTCTCTCTCTCTCTCTCTCTTTGGTTAGTTGGACCAATGGTACCTACCAATTTGTGTTTATTTTTTCAAAAAAACCAACTCTTCACTGATTTTTGTATTTTTTGTTTCAATTTTGTTTATTCTCTACTTTTAATTAATTCTTTCTTCCTGCTTATTTTGCGTTTGCATTATTGTTGTTTTTCTAAGTCCTTGAGATGCATTGATAGCTCATTTATTTGATGCCTTTCCAATTTCTTGATGTAGGCACCAATTGCTATAAAATTTACCTCTTTTACACTGCTTTTTCTGCATCCCATAAATTTTGATATGTTGTATTTTCATCTTCAGTTGTTTCCAGATATTTTTTTATTTCCCTTTTGATTTCTTCTATGACCCACTGTTCATTCAGGAGCATGTTGTTCAGTCGCCATGCATTTGCATATGTTCCAGAGATTCTTGAGATATTAATTTCCAGCTCTATTAAATTATGGTCATAAAAATGCGTGGAGTGGTTTTGATTTTTTTTTTTTAATTTGGTGAGACTTACTTTGTGGCCTAGCATGCTGACTATTCTAGAGAAAGTTCCATGCAGTGATGAAAAGACTGTGTATTCTGCAATTGTTCAATGAATGGTTCTGTAGATATCAGATGGACCTATCTGCACTGGTATTGGGTGCATATACATTTATTATAGTCACATCTTTCTGTTGAATTGATTCTTTAATCATTACATTGTGCCCTTTTAGTTTTCTTTTAACAGTTTTTGTGTCATAGTCTATGTTGTCTGATATTAAGATGGCTATGCCTGCTCATTTTTCGTTTCCATTAGTATGAAATGTCTTTTTCCATCCTTTTACTTTCAGTATGCATGAATATGTTGGTGAGGTGTGTTTCTCATAGACAATAAATAGATGGGTCTGTCTTTTAATCCATTCCATCAGTCTGTATCTTTTAATTGGAGAATTTAGGCCATTTTTTGTAAATATTCCTGTTATTTGCTTTGGATTCCCTTTGTATTTTTACTTGGGGATTTTCTGTCTTCACCTTCTTTCATAATTGTAACTATCCTTTTGCTTTCCTCTGTTGCACATTCTTAAGCATCATTTGTAAGGCTTGATGAGTGGTGACAAATTATTTCAATTTCTGTTTGTTATGGGAGGTCTTTATATCACCTCATTCATAAATGAGATCTTTGCAGGGTACAATATTCTGGTTGACAGTTTTGTTTTCTCTTAAGACTTGGACTATGTCACTCTAGTCTCTCCTAGCCTGTGGGGTTTCTGATGAGAAGTCAGCTGTGAGTTCATTTGGGGATCCTAAGAAAGTAATCTGGAATTTTTGTCATATACATTTTAGAATCTCTCTGTTTTACTTTTGAAAGTTTGACTACAATATGTCATTGTGAAGATCTTGATCTTTTTTTTGGTCATATCTGTTAGGAGTTCTATGTGCTTCCTGTGCTGGGACATCATTTTCTTTCTCCAAATTAGGGAAGTTTTCTGTAATTATTTCTCTTAGTAGGCCTTCTTTTTTTAATTTTATTTTATTTTATGAACATAAATTTCCAAAGTACAGCTTATGGATTACAATAGCTTCCCCCCCCATAACTTCCCTCCCACCCACAACACTCCCCTCTCCCACTCCCTCTCCCCTTTCATTCACATCAAGATTAATTTTCAATTATCTTTATATACAGAAGATCAATTTAGCATATATTAAGTAAAGATTTCAACAGTTTGCACCCACACAGAAACACAAAGTGTAAAATACTATTTGAGTACTAGTTAAAGCATTAATTAAACACCCAAGAGTAACTGTGTATTAATTACAGAGTTCAACCAATAGTTTTAAGTAGAACATAAAAAATACTAAAAGGGTAAAGAATTAAGTTCTTTTTTTTTCTTTTTTCTTTTGTTTGTTGTGTAGTTTTTTTTTTTATTTAATAAATGTGAATTTACAAAGTGCAACTTTTGTATTGTTGTGGCTTCCCCCCACCAAACTCCCTCCCTCCCATGGCCCTCCCCTCTTCCACTCCCTCTCCCATCCCGCCCTTCATCGAGTTTCATTTTCTTTTTTATTTTTATTTATTTATTTATTTTGACAGGCAGAGTGGACAGTGAGAGAGAGACAGAGAGAAAGGTCTTTCTTTGCCGTTGGTTCACCCTCTAATGGCCGCCGCGGCTGGCGCGCTGCGGCCAGCGCACCGCACTGATCCGATGGCAGGAGCCAGGTACTTATCCTGGTCTTCCATGCAGGTGCAGGGCCCAAGTACTTGGGCCATCCTCCACTGCACTCCCTGGCCACAGCAGAGAGCTGGCCTGGAAGAGGGGCAACCGGGACAGAATCCGGTGCCCCGACCGGGACTAGAACCTGGTGTGCCGGCGCCACAAGGCGGAGGATTAGCCTAGTGAGCCGCAACACCAGCCAGAGTTTCATTTTCAATTACCTTCATATACTGAAGATCAACTTAGTATATACTAAGCAAGGATTTCAACAGGCTGTACTCACACAACCGCACAAGGTATAGGGTATTGTTCGACTAGTAGTGTTGTTTTTAAGTTTCATAGTAAAACACATTAAGGACAGAGATCCTATGTGGGGAGTATGTACCCAGTGACTCCCGTTGTTGATTTAACAGTTGGCACTCTTATTTATGACATCAGCAATCACCTGAGACTCTTGCTATGAGCTCCTTGATGGCCTGTTCCTTCTGCTGGGGTCTTGTTCAACAGGATCTTTCATTTGGATTGTTTTTTGCCACCGTGTCATGGCTTTCCATGTGTAGGCCTTCTAATTCATGCTCTCTTTCCACACTTTCAGGAATTCCTAAGACTTTTATGTTGGGTTGTTTTACAGTATTCCATAAATCTCCAACACTGTTTTTAATTTTTCTAAATTTCTTCTCTTTCTTTTTTTGATCTTAGAAATTTCCAAAAATTTGTCTTCTAGCTTAGGTAATCTTACTTCTGCCTCACAAGTCTGTTTTAGGGCTCTCTGCTATATTTTATATTTGACATATTGAATTCTTCATTTCTAATATTTCAGTTTGATTTCTCCTCAAAATCTTAATCTCATGGGAGAACTTTTCTTCCATGTCAGGTATTGATTTCTTTAACTCATGAATTTGCTTCTCATTGCTTCTGAGTAATCCTATGATTAATTTTTTTGAATTCCTTTTCACATATTTCATCAGTCTCTTCATCTTCACATTCTATAATTGAAGTATTGTTGTGTTCCTTTGGGGGAGTCATGCTATCTTCCTTACTTCTCTCTCGAACTTCTGCACTTATATTTTCTGCATTTGTGGGAATACTTTCGGTTTTTTTATCTGATGGTTTTTATCTTTGAACCATTCCTCTGTGGCTTAGTGTAGTGAATATCCAGAGGTGCCTGCTGGGTGTGGCCAGAGAGCTCTAGTTAGTGCTCCAGGGTGAGGCAAGTATCCAGGGTGACACTCAAGTTAAAAATGGTGAATCTCCTATATTGTCAGCAGGGAAGAGGATATGATCACCTCTGTTGCCGTAATCACACCATCACTTCCTCTTTTCCAAGGTGATCTATGCCCTGGGTTATCCCACAGTGGATGCAACACTCAACTATGCCACCACATGAGCCATACAAAGGATCTGTGCAGTCCTCATGGATATATGGATCCTGCTACAGTGACCCACCCCAGGCATTCAAGGATCTCTCAGCCTTTGGCACAACACATAATGATTTCCCGGAGACTCAGCTATACCCTGCACCCTATCATTCAGTCTCAGAGTTCATACATCTTAGCACACAAGATTTCCACAGTCACATGGTGCAGAAAATCCACTCTGCCTTTCTAGCCTATCCCATCCAAGGAAAGGTAGATACATTCCCAGAGCTAGCTGCATGTTGGTGCTCAACCTAGGCAATTTGAGCCCTGGAACCTGTGATATGTGGGAAGCTGGGGGCACCTCACAGTCCTAAGTAGGTGCTCAACCCCCTGTCAATCCTCCCAGTCAGACTCAAAGTCAATAGAGAATGAATGTATTTCCCTCTGGTAAAATCCCTCAGTCACATGCATGCACAAGAGCTGCTGCAGCTGCTACTGATTTCGAAATGATGTTTTCTCCTCACACTTTGCCTGGTGCATGCACATGAGCTGCCACAGCAAGCACACAAGAGTCAATGCAGCTGCTACTAATGTCAAAATGATGCCCTCTCCCAGCTGGTTGATGGGCACCACTGTGGGGCAATGGGGAGAGGGAAACATTCCCTTTTTTTTCTGGATTAGGCTGGTACCCTGTCCACATTAGTGCTCTAGGCTGACCTCAAAGACAGTGTAATCTGCCAGGCTCTCCCTCCATTTGTATCACCAGTGGCCTGGGCTGCTGCTGTGTGGTCTCACCTTTCTCTCCAAAGCTGGTTCTTCCTCCAGCTCTCAGCTGCAGGAGTCTTGTGTTGTGTCCACAGCTGCCTTCCACATTGATCCATGGCTTCACTCTTCCTTCTGTGGAATTTCCACTGCACATGTCTCTCCAACTCTTCCCTAGGAGTGTACTCCCTCCACTTTTTTGCTACTGTTTTCCCCTAGCCTAAAGCAGTATGTCCTTTCCTTGTTCCACCATCTTGGAATCTTTCCATATTCATTTTCATAATCACTATTCTTCAACTTATGCTTCCCATTCTACCTGAAATGTCCTTCTCTACACACCCTCACACATAGCTTTATCACTAAGTTACTCCAGTGTTTCTTCCAAAATTTAATTTAAATGTCAACTCTATGGGCTGGCGCCATGGCTTACTTGGTTAATCCTCTGCCTGCAGTACTGGCATCCTATATGGGCACCGGGCTCCAGGCCCGGTTGCTCCTCTTCCAGTCTAGCTGTCTGCTGTGTCCTGGGAAGGCGGTGAAGGATGGCCCAAGTGCTTGGGCCTCTGCACCCACATGGGAGACCAAGAGGAGGCACCTGGCTCCTGGCTTCGGATTGGCGTAGCTCCAGCCGTGGCAGCCATTTGCGGGGTGAACCAACGGAGGGAAGACCTTTCTCTCTCTCTCTCTCTCACTGTCTAACTCTATCTGTCAAATAAAAAAAAAATAAAAATAAAAAAAAGTCAACTCGGCCGGCGCCGTGGCTCAATAGGCTAATCTTCTGCCTGCGGTGCTAGCACACTGGGTTCTATTCCTGGTTGGGGTGCTGGATTCTGTCCCGGTTGCTCCTCTTCCAGGCCAGCTCTCTGCTGTGGCCCGGGAGTGCAGTGGAGGATGGCCCAAATGCTTGGGCCCTGCACCCCATGGGAGACCAGGATAAGCATCTGGCTCCTGCCTTCGGATCAGCGTGGTGCGCTGGCTGCAGCGCGCCAGCCACGGCAGCCATTGGAGGGTGAACCAACGGCACAAAGGAACACCTTTCTCTCTGTCTCTCTCTCTCTCTCTCACTGTCCACTCTGTAAAAAAAAAAAAAAAAAAAAAAAAAAAAAAAAAAAAAAGAGAATTTTGAGTTAGGGCATTTAAACACTAGGAAATTAAATCTCTCTTTTTTAAAAAACTCATTCTAATGAAAATGTTTTATATAATACATTAAACTAGCTTATATACAATGTCTTTATTTTTAAAAGTCAAGACGTGTTACAATATAATTAAAGAACTATGAGTTCTAAATAATATTGAGTCCTCAAAGTAGATCCAGTCCTTTAAGGTTGGCCAGCTAAATTTCTTTGGCTTGGTAGTTACCTGTACTTTCAGAAATACTTCTCATCAGCTCTCTTGAGAATCCTTGGTCTTCAATCAATTGGACAGAGTAACAAAATAATAATAATGTACAAGCTTAAGAAAGACTCTGACCTTTAGTAGCAAGGCTAGGATTCACTCTGGACAATCTTTGTGTAATAAACAAATAGTCCAGTTTTCCATCTTTCTTTTTGCAAACAAATACACTATTGGTTATGCTTCTTGATATTTCTTATATATTCTTATTTCAGGAAAGCTTCTTTTCCTGAAAGAAAAAAAATAACACAATGCAAGTGGTTTTTGCCTCAATCAATAGCATAATTGCAGTGTAAGTTCTGCCCTCATCTTCAGGACATTTGGCCATGTACATATAGTATAAACTTTACATTTTCTAGAAAATATCTTAAGAATTCTTTATTAAAATTTTCCTTCATTTAACACTAACTTGTCATGTTCACTGCTTTGTAAACTGCATTGAAACATCTGCAATGTACATTTCTTATTTCCAATTCTGAGCATGATTTCTTTCTGGAGAGATGTGAGAGAGGTCAGTGAATAGCCCCCGGGAATGCCTTTGATACCACAAGGATATTCTGTAAACATAATACCAAGAAGGTGGCATGTGAAAATTTGTGTGTACCTCTTAGGGATCATTTCCTTGTGCTGCATACCTAACTGAATCTAAGTACCAGTTGGATTTACTCTTGCAGTGTGAGCATGTTTTTTTTTCCCCCTTTTGTATCTCTGAAGATTGTTCTCCACTTCTGCCAGTAGTTTACCATGTCTTTGCCTATGAATTATTGTCTCTCTAAAATTATTTCCTTTTTTCTCATATTCATTAGTTAAAGCTAGCCATATGTTTCTATTTCCTTTTGTAAAGTTAGAAAACTGTATGAAGCTACTTTTTTTTTCTTTCAACAATAAAATTAATATAGTACCAATTGTTAAACTGCTTTGTGGTAAGTGGTTGGCCCTTTTAAACCTTCTCAGAATATTTAGTATTATCCTCACAACCATGTATTTGTCTTATTCAAATCTTCGGTCATTTATCTTTCAGAGTTAGTAACTAGATGCATGAACAAAGATAATTCAGCTTCTTCTGCATATGACTCGCAGAAGGCAGTAGCTGAATTCAAACATGGAATCTGCCAGCAGTAGCAGAGCCAGGGCACGTGTAGGAATCTTGCTGTAGGTATATTATTTTGTAGGAATGTTCCTTCATAAGTATGCTTTCTCATCCAACTCTTTTCTCTCATTTCCTTTGGGCTACAACAACATATTCCCTGGGTTTTTAAACTCTAAAAGATAGCATGAATCATAGAGGTCATCAAATCCAACCCCTTCTTTTACAAAGGCTAAACTATGTAAAAGAGATAAAGTGACTTCCCTAAAACAGCAGTACTCGTAAAAAACAATACTGGAATTCAAGTCAAGGTCTTTTGACCTCAACTAGAGTATACTGGTAGTTATTCCGTACTGACTGTTCATTTTAGTAGCAAGTTACAAATTCTAGCATTCAGGAAATGTAGTAATGATTAAAGAAGATAAGGTTTAGCCTTTTCTGAATCTGGTAGTTACTGTTAAAAATATTGGCAGGCCTATGGTATACATATCCTAGGATCTGGTATGGCACTTGGTATCTGTTACTAGTGTACTCTCATTTGCACATTATTGTGTGCCTTCTGTGTGCTTATATTCTTTTAAATCTCATAATTATTGACTTTAATGTCTTTTAGATTCAATATTCCCAAGTTGTGCAACAATGGCTATGAGAATTAGAATGAGTTATTAGAGTCTTGCAAATGCATTTGACTGCTGCATTCTGTTATTTTTTTCTTCCATTGATGGCCTACTGATTCAGCTGCTGAGCAGTGGAGGTGCTTAAACCTCTAGGGCCCATTAGATTTAACTTGTTTACTGCATTGATATCTATATGTTAAATGACAAGAGAGTTCAGGTTATTGAATAATTTAAAATTCAGTTCTAATTGGTGTCATATGACCTGGAAAAGGCCATGGATGACGCCAGGAGCATGCTGTGAATTTCTTATAAATAATTCATAAATTAGATGATTCATTTGCCTGGATGTCTTGCTAAATGCAAAAGTTTGTAAGTTATAGCTGATGATATAACACCTGTAAGTATTTAGTTCATAATGCTGGAAGGTAATCTACCTTGATGATCTTCTAGCAAAATCTGCCAGTATAGGAGTTAATTGCACTGGGGAAAATGAACATTTCTTTGGGATGAGACTTTGGCAAGGCACTCAGTGCAGCTGTTGCATTGCGAATTTTCTGTCTGCTTGACAACTGGTCCGTGTGTGCTTAGTAATGAAAATGCAGCCGGCCATTCTGCACCTTATTCCAGATGAACTCCAAAGACTCTGGGAAATACAATAACCCATCCCACACTCAGTGGTTACCTTTAGAAGTATTTCTCTAGGTCTTAAACTACTGACTTTGCAGTACAATAAAGAGTAGAGGGGGGAATTTTGAAGTTACAAAATGGAAATTTTCATTTGTATAAGGCTATCAGTGGGACTTGGAGTATTGTTAATAGGGTGCTTGCCAGGATAGGAAAATTATTACTTGCCTTCAGAGAGCTGAATACTAATAAGACCTGTTAGTACTATAGACTAATCCTGTGGTTAACAACTCATAAATGCGTTGGAAATAATCACTTCCTAAGCATCCAAAGTTAATAACAACCTGCTGTAAGAAATAATTACTGCAGTTTAGTCTTCCTCTCCCCTTATAGTTGTCTAGCAGAGAGATTGGCGAGGACCATAAAAATGATTTACAGAAAGTTATGAAACACCATTATTTACTTGTTGATGGTATTTCACAAAGTAACACTCAGTTCTTTTTTTTCATGTGAGGAAAAAAAAGCATTATGCTCCAACTCTGTCATAAGCCTAAAATGCCTGCATTTTCTCCTCATCTTCCTTTTGTGCTGTGGATCCATAGCATACTAATTCAAGGATTGCATTAACAAAAATCGCTTCTAATAGGTAAGGATTACGGTACATTTTTATTGTGATCTATAGATCCTTTTCGTGTTTAAACTTTTCAAATACATTTTATGCAGTTTGTTTTTCTTGTTAAGGGTATTGTTCTGCAAGCTTTTCTACCCAGAGTTGTTCTGATCATTTCTGATTAAGCACTCCATCCAACTCATTGTCATTACATAGAAAGCCTGGAAATAGCACACCTCAAGCATGTTGTTCAGTTTTCATATTGGATTCCAAGTGTATCTTAGCATTCGTTGAATTCTTTAACTGAAGGATATTCAATGTAGTCCTCAAGTTCAGTTAACAAACTACCACTGGTCAAACCCATACCACTGCATGGTGTTTTACAACCCATGAGCTAAGAATTGTTTTTACATTTGTAAATGGTTGGGAGGTGTATTCGTCTGCCTTTTGTTGCTTTAACTAAACTACTTGAGAGGAGCTGGTTTTGGAAATAATAATTTCTGCTTACAATTTGGAGGTTATAGTACAGGTTCAGGCAGTCACATAGACTGGCATGTGTGGAGACTGGTCATGGTGGGTACAGAGGTACCATTACATGGTGAACCAGGAAGGAGAGAGAGAGAGAAAAAAAAAAAACAGTTAAGCTGAACTTGAACTCAAATAACCAACTGCCTCAGGAGAACCACCCTCCAAGGGCAAGTCCCTAATGACCTAAACACCTCCCACCTAACTCACCTCCGGGACTCTACAATTAGATCAAATCTCCACTCTTAATCCAGCAGCCATTAACATTAAGACATTAGAACTTAAGCACCTTTCATGAGTTTTAAGGAGAGAAATCCTACTCAACCCATATTGGGGGTAAAAAGAATATTTCACGAAATGAGAAAATTACATGGCATTCAAATTTCAGTTGCCATACAGAAGGTTTTGCTGGAACACAGCTATACTTGTTCATTTATTGTCTCTCACTTTTGTACTACAAAAGCAGAGCTGAGTAACTGAGAAAGAACTTATGGTCTTCAAAGCCAAAAAAAATTTATGTCTGGCTCTTTACATAAAGTTTGCTAATCTCTGCTATATAGTTGTAAAAACTGAACAAATTACAGCTATTTACAAAAGCATGGATTGGCTAGCGTTGCGGCTCACCAGGCTAATCCTCTGCTTGCGGCGCCGGCACCCCGGATTCTAGTCCCGGTCAGGGCGCCGGATTCTGTCCTGGTTTCTCCTCTTCCAGTCCAGCTCTCTGCTGTGGCCCAGGAGTGCAGTGGAGGATGGCCCAAGTGCTTGGGTCCTGCACCTGGTTGGGAGACCAGGAGAAGCACCTGGCTCCTGGCTTCGGATCAGTGCAGCGCGCTGGTAGTAGTGACCGTTTTGGGAGTGAACCAACGGAAGGAAGACCTTTCTCTCTGTCTCTCACTGTCTAACTCTGCCTGTCAAAAAAAAAAAAAAAAAAAAGCATGGATTAACTTCACAAATGGAATGTTGGTTGAACGAAGAAAAACACAAAAGACTATAAATCAACAACAGCAGTCACTGTGCACTTACTCCTCATGTAGGACCTCTGTCCTTAATGAGTTGTGCTACGAGAATTAACTGCAAAACTTGTTCTCAAACAGTACTTTATACATTGTGTGTGTGTGGGTGGGTGCAAACTGCTAAAATATTTACTTGGTATAGAATTGGTCTTCTGTATCACATAATTTCATTTATACTTTAAAAATAAACAGGTAAAACTAAACTCTAGTATTTATTTTTAAATATCAAAGGAGTAAAGCAAAGAAGTTATTCTCTTTGGCAGGAGAAGTAGAAGATATTGATTACATGGGGTCATGAAGGGTCTTCTAGATACAAATAGTATTTTATTTCTTGGTTAATGGCTAATATGGACATTTCCTTATGGTTATTTACTCAGCTATTTGTATTTGTCTTATATATTTTTCTATGTTTTTTGTATTTCAAATAAAAGAAGTTTAAAAAGCAACAATATTGAATAATGGAAGACTAGGATTAGGAGGAAGACATAGTCCCATATCTCACACATAGTATTGATTTCTGTTGTTTCATTGAACCTCATTTCTCTTCTATAAAATGGTAGTTATAAAAACTCTTACCAAATTGTTATTAACAATAATATATTGAGTTAGCATAGTAAAATATTTAGCATAGTACATGGTAAGCTCTGTGTTGAGAATAACCTAAGTGCCAAGATTATTATTCTGGGAGCATGGTAAGCATTCAATGGTTGGTAAAGATGACAATTTACAGCCAAGTTCTCTCATCAGAAAAAATTTGCATAAAGGTCATCCTTGACTCTCATTTTTCAATTCCCATCTTCAGTCCTTTAAAGTTAACTTCAGAAAGGAGGGAATGTCCAACATGGGAAGCAGTCCACACACCAGACTCATAGAATGACAATCGCTTTTAGTAGCACTCTGATCTCAGAATTAGCCCTTAAGGCATTTGGATGTGGCTGAAAAGCCCATGAGAGCATTTCAGGTATGGAAAGCCAACACTGTCACAAAAAATATCCTACATGAAGAATCTCTGTGAGTGAGACCTCAGTGGAAAGAAGGGGCTGTCAAAGAAGGATGTACTTTTCTCTGAAGAGAGGAGAGAACTTCTACTTTGCTTATGGCCTTGTCCAAATACTGACAGTTTGTGGATTCAAAAGGCTTCCATAACCTTGGCAGCTCATGGCAAGAGCCCTGAGTGATCACTGATGTCATAAATAATAGTGTTAATTGTTAAAGCAACAACATCAGTCACTGTGCACTTACTCCTCATGTAGGACCTCTGTCCTTAATGAGTTGTACTACGAGAATTAACTGCAAAACTTGTTCTCAAACAGTACTTTATACATTGTGTGTGTGTGGGTGGGTGCAAACTGCTAAAATATTTACTTGGTATAGAATTGGTCTTCTGTATATAAAGTTAAATTAAAAATTAATCTTAATGAAGAATGGGATAGGAGAGGGAGCAGGAAGTGGAATGGGAGTGGGGGTGGGAGGGTAGGTATGGGGAGAACAACAACTATATTCCTAAAGTTGTATCTATGAAATTTGCATTCAATAAATAAAAGCTTTTTTTAAAAAAAAGTTAATTTCAGGCGCCAGCGTTATGGCCTAATAGGTAAAGCTACCGCCTGCAATGCTGGCATCCCATATGAGTGCCTGTTTGAGTCCTGGCTATTCCACTTTCAATCCAGCTCCCTGCTAATGCACTTGGGAAAGCAGCAGAAGGTGGCCCAAGTCCTTGGGCCTCTGCACCCATGTGGGAGGCCCATAACAAGCTCCTGGCTCCTGGCTTTGTTCTGGTCCAGCACTGGCCATTGCAGACATTTGGGGAATGACCAGCACACAGAAGATATATCTCTCTGTCTCTGCCCTTCTCTCTCTCTCTCTCTCTCTCTCTCCCCCTCTATCTCTCTCTTTCTCTCTCACTCTCACTCTCTCATATATACATAGAATAAATCTTTTTAAAAAATTAATTTGAATGATTTAAAAGTCTTGGTTTCAGCAGGTACTTAAAAAAATATATCCAGATGACCAAATATGTAAGAAAAGTTGTTTAATATAATTACATATCAAAGAAATGCAAAGACCACAGTGAGGTTTTACTAGATACACCCAAGATTGGCTGAAAATTAAAACACACTACCAAGTGTTAGTGTGAATGCAGAACAGTTGGGACTCTTATGCTTTGCTGATCAGATTTAAAATAGATTGAATCTGTTGGAAAACTTATTGTTAATTTCCAATAAAGTTAAACAAATACCTACCCTGCAGCCAAGGGATATAAATACATGTCTAACAACATAGAAACTATAATAATATTGATAGCAGATTTATTTATAATGGCCTTAAAGTGAAAAACTAATATACATAAATAAGAGAATAAATGAGCAAACTGTAATATATTCATACAATGATGTACTATTCAATGATTTTTAAAAAAGAATGAAGTATTGAGACACACACCATCAAAGAAGCTCAAAAATTATGTTGAGCTATAGAAGCCAGGCACAAAAAGAATAGCATACTCCATGATTCTGTTTATATGAAATTAAACAGAGGCAAAACAAATCTATTGTCAAAGAAATCAGAATGGTGCTATCCCTGGGAGTTTGAGGAGGTGGGATTAACTAAAAAAGGTACTTTCTGGAGTGATGGAAATGTACTATAAGTTGATCTGGATGATGGTAAATGCCAAGTGTAAAAAGTCATCAAGCTGTCCATTTAAGATCTTTTCATTTTATTATAAATTGTGCCTCAATTAAAAATTATTAATGCAAATTATAGCTCAATTTTTGAAAAAAAAAAAAAACTATTGGTTTCTAAGTTAGTGTTATCTGCAAAATCTACTTTAAACCCAAATGCTAGAGGCAGCACTATGAGGCTTTTTTTTTTTTTTTTGGTAGTGTAAGGCATCGTTAAGAAGTTATATTTGTAAATATCACATGGAAATCATGTAGTTGCTTTAGAAAGAAAAACACATCTGTTTCATTCAGGCCCATTGTTATTTCCATGAATCCCAGAGGCAGTATCTCTGTCTTCAACTCCACTAATAAACTAACTTAATTTCTTATATTCAGACTCTAACAGGGAGTTCTGTATTTCTCCTCTCTTCCTCCTTTTTAGTAACACATGATTCAGCCTAATCATGGATTCTGATTTCTTTTTCTTTAGTTACTGTGATCCCACAAAACCAACTTGAATTTTCCCTAAACTGATACAGGCAGCTCATGCTTCTTGAGAATGTACTATGGGTAATCCCCCAAGTTATACATACAGAGATATATACATAATCCCTGCCTTCAAAAACTGTCAAAACAGAGAAGCCAGTGGCAAAAATAATAGGAAGCGATTTTTGAATCATAACTTATATTAGACATGATCCAAGAAGTTTATATGACTTAGCTTTTTTTTTTTTTTTGCATTTACAGCAAATTGATTTTTTTTAACTTTTATTTAATGAATATAAATTTCCAAAGCACGACTTATGGATTACAATGGCTTCCCCCCCATAACGTCCCTCCCACCCGCAACCCTCCCCTTTCCCACTCCCTCTCCCCTTCCATTCACATCAAGATTCATTTTCGATTATCTTAATATACAGAAGATCAGCTTAGTATACATTAAGTAAAGATTTCAACAGTTTGCTCCCACACAGAAACATAAAGTGAAAAATGATAGATGATTTTTTAAATGATGATGAAATCAGATCAGACCTATTGTCATGTTTAATCCTAGTGAGAGTCAAGTTGGGAATTGATAATTTCTTTTTTTTTTTTTTTTTTACAGAAGATCAGTTTAGTATGCATTAAGTAAAGATTTCAACAGTTTGCACCCCCATAGAAACACAAAGTGAAATATACTGTTTGAGTACTCGTTATAGCATTAAATCTCAATGTACAGCACACTAAGGACAGAGATCCTACATGAGGAGTTAAGTGCACAGTGACTCCTGTTGTTGACTTTACAAATTGACACTCCTGTCTATGGCATCAGTAATCTCCCTATGCTCCAGTCATGAGTTTCCAAGGCTATGGAAGCCCTCTGAGTTCTCCGACTCTTATCTTGTTTAGACAAGGTCATAGTCAAAGTGGAGGTTCTCTTCTCCCTTCAGAGAAAGGTACCTCCTTCTTTGAAGACCTGTTCTTTCCACTGGGATCTCACTCACAGAGATCTTTTTGCCAGAGTGTCTTGGCTTTCCATGCCTGAAATACTCTCATGGGCTTTTCAGCCAGATCCGAATGGCTTTAGGGCTGATTCTGAGGCCAGAGTGCTATTTAGGACATCTGCCATTCTATGAGTCTGCTGAGTATCTCGCTTCCCATGTTGGATCACTCTCCCCTTTATTTATTCTATCGGTTAGTGTTAGCAGGTACTAGACTTGTTTATGTGCTCCCTTTGACTCTTAGTCCTTTCATTATGATCAATTGTGAACTGAAATTGATCACTTGGACTAGTGAGATGGCATTGGTACATGCCACCTTGATGGGATTGAGTTGGAATCCTCTGGTATGTTTCTAACTCTACCATTTGGAGCAAGTCAGCTTGAGCATGTCCCAAATTATACATCTCTTCCCTCTCTTATTCCCACTCTTATGTTTAACAGGGATCACATTTCAGTTAATTTTCAACACTTAAGAATAACTGTGTGATAATTACAGAATTAAACCAGTCATATTAAGTAGAACAGACAAAAAAAATACTAAGAGGGACAATGTATTAAGTTGTTCATTAACAGTCAGGGCTATGCTGATCAAGTCACCGTTTCTCATAGTGTCCATTTCACTTCCTTTTTGGTGTCTTTTAAGTGTAGAATTCAGACCATTAATGTTTAATGTGACTATTGATACGTAGTGACTTTGCCCTGCCATTTTCCCGGAGATATTTTCTAGTATAAGCTTTGAGCTTCCCATGCTCTTTTACTGGTAGGTGTTCTTCCTTTACCTTCTTTCATATTGATGGCCGTGTTTCTGTGTTTCTGAGTGTAGCACATCTTTAAGTATCTTTTGCAGGGCCAGAGGAGTGGCCACAAAGTCTTTCAATTTCTGTTTGCCATGAAAGGTCTTTATTTCACCTTCATTCACAAATGAGAGCTTGGCAGGATATAATATTCTGGGCTGGCAATTTTTCTCTCTTAGTACCTGTGCTATGTCTCACCATTCCCTCCTAGCCTGTAGTGTTTCTGATGAGAAGTCAGCTGTGAGTCTGATTGGAGATCCTCTGAGAGTAATCTGACGTTTCTCTCTTGCACATTTTAGGATCTTTTCTTAATGTTTCACTGTGGTGAGTTTAATTACCACGTGTCATGGTGAGGATCTCTTTTGGTCATGTTTATTGGGGGTTCTATGAGCTTCCTGTACTAGGATGTCTTTGTCCTTCTCCAAACCTGGAAAGTTCTCTGCTAGTATCTCACTAAAAAGGCCTTCTAATCCTTTCTCTCTCTCCATGCCTTCAGGAACTCCTAGAACCCGAATGTTGGGTTTTTTAATAGTATCCTGTAGATTCCCAACAATATTTTTTAGATTTCTAATTTCCTCTTCTTTTCTTTGGTTTGACTGTATGTTTTCCTGTGCTCTGTCTTCTAAGTCCGATATTCTCTCTTCTGCTTCACCCATTCTGTTTTTAAGGCTTTCTAGTGTGTTTGTCATTTGATCTATTGAGCTCTTCATTTCATTTTGATTTCTCTTCACTATCACACTTTCCTGTTCTACTAGTTTCTGCATTTCATTTTGATTCTTCCTTAAAATTTCATTTTCACGAGAGAGATTTTCAATCCTGTCCAATAAGGATTTCTGTAGTTCAAGGATTTGCTTTTGAAAACTTCTAAATGATCTTATCATAAATTTTTTGAAATCCGTATCTTGCATTTCCTCTATCTCATCGTCTTCATAATCTTGGCTTGGGGTGTTTTGCTTATTTGGAGGCATCATAGTGTCATCGTTGATCGTGTTCCCTCGATTTCTGCGTTTGTTGCTTGCATAGTTAATTCTTCTTTCGTCACTGTGCATTTTTTTAAATTTTTTTTTATTTTATACTATGTCCGTGTTAAGTGGACTGCCTGCTGTTGGAGGAGCCTTGGAGGCTTGAGATGGGTGTGGCCTGAGATCTCTGCTTGGTTCTTCCTGGTTACAGGTGTGCAAAGGTGATACCCTCAGGTTATGCGTGGTAAATCTCTCTCTTTTTATTTATTTATTTTATTTATTTAGGGGGTAAGTAATACCGCACGGCACGGCTGTGCAGAATTGATGGTATTTAGCTTCCAGTCTCTGGCTTCTACCCAAAGAGTCTGTGTAGGCTCCGTTTCTCCTCTGGACTCCCCCTGGGATGCCTAGGCTACTGAATTGTAGTGACTCAGTTCCTTAGCTCTCCCCTGTTGTTATGTAAATCCAGAGAGGGGGCCTGCTCTTTGTCTCTTGCAAACTCAAGCCTTGCAGCCTTGCAACCTTTGCAAGGTTGGCGGAGAGAGAAACCCCCAAGCTTTTTTTTTCCTTCTTTCCAGTAGTGAGTCTGCTGCACTTTCCGGCTCCCCTGTAGATTCTGACCCCCGTTTCCCCGCCAATGTCTCAGGTTATTGAGCTCACCTCCCCTTCCAGCGCCGATATGTGGACTCGGAGCCCTGGACGTCCCAACTCTCCCCGCTGGCGTCTGTGTGACATGCACTCCCCTTCCTGCACTGGCGCGCAGACCCTGCGCTCCTGCGGCTCCCGTGGCTCGGCTTCCGTGCAGTGGGCGACCTTGTTCTCCTAGTAGGTCCTCCGATTCACAGCCACTCAATCCAGGAGAGTTTCCTCTGCAATATTTTCCTGGTTCTTTTTCTGAGGCTACCGTAACTCCCCTTTTATTAAACTAAATTTTCCCGGACTATCGGTGCGCACCCTCACTATTCTGCCATCTTGGCTCCGCCCCCTCATGACTTAGCTTTTTAATAATCAAAATTGTCCTAATTGTCCTAAGAGCCAGTGCAGGACATTGGTGTAAGGCTGATATCTTTTGTATGAAAGAAAATGATGAAGAACCTCTCTATTATCTCAAGTAATTCAATCTAGACTGACTTGAAACTAAGCAAAGTAAAGGAAGTTAACTTAACCTACTGGCTTCAGACAACTGTTAGAGATAATCTATTATAATTGAACATACCCTTTGGAGATCTCTCTTTCTCTCTCTCATACACACACACACACACACACACGTTCTCCTTGAGAGAAGTTTGATACCGGCGCCACGGCTCACTAGGCTAATCCTCCGCCTTGCGGCGCCAGCACACCGGGTTCTAGTCCCGGTCAGGGCGCTGGATTCTGTCCCGGTTGCCCCTCTTCCAGGCCAGCTCTCTCCTGTGGCCCGGGAGTGCAGTGGAGGATGGCCCAGGTACTTGGGCCCTGCACCCCATGGGAGACCAGGATAAGTGCCTGGCTCCTGCCATCGGATCAGCGCAGTGTGCTGGCCGCAGCGGCCATTGGAGGGTGAACCAACGGCACAAAGGAACACCTTTCTCTCTGTCTCTCTCTCTCACTGTCCACTCTGCCTGTCAAAAAAAAAAAAAAAAGAGAGAGAGAGAGAGAGAGACGTTTGAGTAAATATAGTTGTTTTCATCTGTTTTGCTTTTGTGAATTGGACCCTTACAAATTAGCACCCTTGATAACTGTCCATCTTTCTCATCAGCACACTCAGTTTTGAGACAGATGCTGTGTTTAATCCCTGTATTATTGATAAGGAACTTAAATACTTAGGCAAGTCAAATATGTCTTGCATTGGTTTTCCATTGATGTGTAACAAATCACCATGTCAGAGCCGTTTAAAACAACACACAGTTGTTATCTCAGTTTCTGTGAATCATGAGTCTAGGCATAACTTGGTTGAGTTGACTACTGAGGGTATTTTGTCTTTTTAAATTTATTTTTTTGTTGTTGTTAAGATGTATTTATTAGTTTGAAAAAGAAGGAGAGAGAGAGAGAGAGAGAGAGAGAGAGAGAGAGAGAGATTGTCGTTCCACTGGTTCACTCCCCAGATGGCTGCAACCGCCAGGGCTGGGCCGGGCTGAAGCCAGGAACCATGAGCTTCATCCAGGTTTCCTACATGGGTGGCAGGAGCCCAGACCCTTGGATAGTCTTCCACTGCTTTTTCCAGGCCGTTTCTGCCCAGGGTTTTAGCAATACTGCAATTGAAGTGTCAAGCTGCATTCTTACCTGGAACTCAAGGGTCTGTTCCAAGTTCAGACAGATATTGTCAGAAGTTAGTTTCTTGTGTCTGTATGATGGTTGCCCAGTTTACTTACTACCTATTGGCAGATATACTGCCTTCTGCTCCAGAAGTCCTTGCCACATGACCCCCTCCACTGGCCCACTCACAATATGGCAATTTATTTCTTCAGGTCCAACAGGAGAATCTGTGACCTTGTGGAAGTGCTTGGAGGTGGATCAGACCTTCTTTAAAGGGCTTACCTGGTTAGGTCAGGTATACCTAAGATAATCATCCTATTTATTAATTCAAAGTCAACTGATTAGGAATTTTAGTTACATCTGAAAAGTCTTTTGCCATGTAATATAACATTCACAGGTCCTACCCATACTCAAGAGGGGACAATCTTAGAAGATATATACACCAGAAGGGTGGGAATCCTGGGAACCATTGTAGAATTCTGCATACCAAACATGCACAGCCACCCAGCATATGATTGACAAAGCAATGTTCTCTTTGAATAAAGCATGTGTCAAAATAACTCCACTTCACTACATCTCAAAATTTAGAAAATTTTCCAAATACTTGCCAGTTGTGAATTATTTAACAATCAGTACCATTTGAGGAAGTGTAGAATACATCCGTACCTAAAAATGTACAAATGGAAATGATTTATGGAACAAAAACGAGAATATAGAGTAATCATACATGTTTTCTATCATTATGTGTTAACTCATGGATTAGAATATATAATGACATAAAAATGACTGAGTTGAGTTTCTGAACCTTTTACAAATTTAGCTATCATTTTCGAAGTACAGTAATTTTATAAAAAGATACTTTACAAAGTAGCAAATGATGAATGTTAAATATTTGTGTTGACACTAAATACTACAAAAGTTCAGAGTGGAAGAGATTAATGTGGACTAAGCCTCCCTTTAAGCATAAAATAACAATAATTTCTATAAGATAGATTATTAGAAAATTTTGCCTAAGACTATTTCATTTTCTGTAACTTGTCATCTGCTTACTATAAAGGATTGCACCTCTTCTTTGAAGAGGGCCAAGCCTTCTCTCCACATGTGACTCCTTCTCATTTAAATTAAATCTTTTAGCATTGCTTTAGAAACTCAAATAAAATCTCAAGACTCACTGTAAAAGCCCTCTTTTATTAAGGATAGGAAGCATGGTATTACTGTGTATCTCTGTTAGTTTACACTTTTTACCCGTCAAGCTAACAGTTTTAGGTACTGCAAAGTAAATTGGGGAATTTTTTCCTCTTCTGCTAGGGATTTCAATAAATTCATCTATTCTGTGTCTCTTGATAACTATATAAATTATTTATAAATTAGCACTTTTTTGTCTTTTCTTTTTTGACAGGCAGAGTTAGACAGTTAGACAGTGAGACAGAGAGAGACAGAGAGAAAGGTCTTCCTTTCCGTTGGTTCACCCCCCAAATGGCTGCTACAGCTGGCGCACTGCGGCCTGAGCTGCGCCAATCCGAGGCCAGGAGCCAGGTGCTTCCTCCTGGTCTCCCATGCAGGTGCAGAGCCCAAGCACTTGGGCCATCCTCCACTGCCCTTCCAGGCCACAGCAGAGAGCTGGACTGGAAGAGGAGAAACCGGGACAGAATCCGGCGCCCCAACTGGGACTAGAACCCGGGGTGCCAGCGCCACAGGTGGAGGATTAGCCAAGTGAGCTGCGGCACTGGCCATATTAGCACTTATTTTTAAAATGTTGCAGTAGATCGGATAATGGCCACAAAAGTACATACATGTCTGTGTCCTAGTCTTAGAACCTGTGAATATCACCTCAAAATTTAGGAATAGTCCAGGTACATGACAGTTGTGAATTATTTAACAATGAGTACCATTTGAAGAAGTGTAGAACCTGTGGGTGTCAACTTAGATGGCCCAAGAGGTTTTGTTAAGAGACCCTGCACCAGGTGCTTGGGCCCTGCACCCCATGGGAGACCAGGAAAAGCACCTGGATCCTGGCTCCTGCCATCGGATCAGCGCGGTGCGCCGGCTGCAGCGGCGGCCATTGGAGGGTGATCCAACGGCAAAGGAAGACCTTTCTCTCTCTGTCTCTCTCTCTCACTGTCCACTCTGCCTGTCAAAAAAAAAAAAAAAAAAAAAGAGACCCTGCAGATGTGATTGAGTTAAGGATTTTGGGATGAGGAGATTATCCTGGCTTAACAGAGTAGCCCCATATAATCAAAACATTCATTATGACAGGGAGACAGGAGGAGTCAAAGGAGAAGGCAATATGATGATTGAAACTGAAGTTGGAGTGAAAGACTTCAAAAGTAGAGGAAAGAGTTGTATTATCAGAGTTAACTGTAAAACTAGTTCTCAAACAGCTTTGTGTGTGGGTGGGTGGGTGTGTGCAAATGGTTGAAATCTACTTAGTATAGAGTTGGTCTTCTGTGTACAAAGTCATTCGAAAATGAATCTTAATTGAGAATGGGACTGGAAGGAAGGAGGAGGATGCAGGAGGAGGAGGGATAGGAGTGTGGGTGGGAAGGCAGGTATGGTGGGAAGAATAACTATATTCCTAAATTTGTACTTCTGAAGTTTGTATTCCTTAATAAATAAATTTTTTAAAAAAGTGTAGGTAAGGCTACAAATCAAGGAATCTGTGTTGCCTATAGAAGTTGAAAAAGCAAGGCCGGCGCCGCGGCTCACTAGGCTAATCCTCCGCCTAGCGGCGCCGGCACACCGGGTTCTAGTCCCGGTCGGGGCGCCGGATTCTGTCCCGGTTGCCCCTCTTCCAGGCCAGCCCTATGCTGTGGCCCGGGAGTGCAGTGGAGGATGGCCCAGGTGCTTGGGCCCTGCACCCCATGGGAGACCAGGAAAAGCACCTGACTCCTGGCTCCTGCCATCGGATCAGCGCGGTGCGCCGGCCGCAGCGCGCCGGCCGCGGCGGCCATTGGAGGGTGAACCAACGGCAAAGGAAGACCTTTCTCTCTGTCTCTCTCTCTCACTGTCCACTCTGCCTGTCAAAAAAAATAAAAATAAAAATAAAAATAAATAAAAAAAAAGAAGTTGAAAAAGCAAAGAAACTGAGTCCCACTTTTAAGTCCCCCAAAAGACTCAGATGTGAGGCCAGCATTGCCACACAGTGGGTTAAAGCCACTGCCTGCAATGCCAACATCTCTTATGGGCATTGGTTCCAGTCCTGGATGCTCCTCTTCCAATCCAGTTCCCTGCTAATGCACCTGGGAAAGCAGCAGAAGATGGCTCAAGTTCTTGAGCCCCTGCACCCACATGGAAGACCTGAAAGAATATCCTGGCTCCTGCTTCTTGACTTCAGTCTAGCCTAGCCCTGGCTGTTGCAGCCATTTGGGAAGTGAACCAACATATGGAAGTTCTTTCTCTCTGTCTCTCCCTCTCTGTAACTCTGCATTCGAATAAAGAAAATAAGTCTCTTTTTTTAGAAAGAGGTGGCTTTTTTAATAAAAATATTTTATTTATTTATTTATTTGAGAAGTAAAGTTAGAGAGAGACAGAGAGAAAGGTCTTTTATCCACTGGTTCACTCCTGAGATAACTGCAATGGCTGGAGCTAGGCCAATCTGAAGCCAGGAACCATAAGCTTCTTCCAGGTCTCCCATGCAGGTGCAGAGGCCTAAGAACTTGGGCCATCTTGCACTGGTTTCCCAAACCATAAGCAGAGAGCTGAATTAGAAAAGGAGCAGCTGGGACACAAACCAGTGCCCAAAAGGGAAGACAGCGCCTCAAGCAGAGGCTTAGCCAGCCACAGTGCTGGCCCCAAAACTAAGTCTTTAAAAAAAAAAAAAAAAGAAAAGAAAAGAAAAGGACTCAGCCCTGCCAACAGCTTGACTTCAGTCAAGTGAAACTGATTTCTAATGTCTGACCTCCAGGACTGGATGAGAATAATAAACTTGTATTATTTTCAAACACAAAGGTTGTGATAATTTGTTATAGCAGCGATAGAAAACAGTGGGGTGGCCATCATGGCACAGTGGGTTAAGCTGCTGCTTGGAATGCCCACATCCCATAAAAGAGTGCCTCATTCAAGCCCTGGCTACTCTGATCCTGATCCAGCTTCCTCCTAACACGCCTGAGAAGGCAGCAGGTGATGGCCCAAGTACTTAGGTGTCTTCCACCCACATGGGAGACCTGGATGGAACTCCTGGCTTCCTCCTGATCCAGACCCAGCTGTTTTGGGTATTGGGGGAATGAACCAGTGGATGGAAGGAGATCTGTCTCTCTCTCTCTCTCTCTCTCTCTCTCTCTCTCTCTCTCTCTCTTTCTCTCTGTGTCATTCTGACACTACCTTTCAGATAAATAGAACTTTTAAAAATGATATATAAGTATATTCTTTTGTATATTCTTTTACTGAAGAAGTCATATTTGTCTTATAGACTTGATCAAATAAGCTTATCTTAGTCTATATACTACTCTCCTTGAAAAGTGAAAGATTATTTAATTGAGCTTAGATAGATGAGTAAGAAAGATTTTTGCTTGTCTGGTTAATATTATGCAATTACCCAGAAGGCTTTCTGGATTGCTTGGATAGAGATAGAAAATGGCAAGGAAGTAAAGAGTTAGTGTAAGTAGTCTTTGAATGAACACCTGAGGAAGTAGAATATGAGAGTGGAAGCTGTCAGCGACCCTTCAGAAGTTTGACTTGTTCTTTATATCTTAATGTCTTCCTCTTGTCTTCATCTTTCAGTAAAGACTGAGTCCAGGTTAGAAAACAGTGTCTCTTCAGGGGCCGGTGCTGTGCCACACTAGGCTAATCCTCTGCCTGTGGTACCGGCATCCCATATGGGCGCTGGGTTCTAGTCCCAGCTGCTCCTCTTCCATTCCAGCTCTCTGCTGTGGCCTGGAAGGGCAGTGGAGGATGGCCAAGTGCTTGGGCCTGCTCCCACATGGGAGACCAGGAGGAAGCACCTGGCTCCTGGCTTCAGATCGGCACAGCTCTGGCTGTTGCAGCCATTTGGGGAGTGAACCAATGGAAGGAAGACCTTTCTCTCTGTCTCTCTCTCTCTCTCACTCTCTGTAATTCTACCTCTCAAATAAATAAATAAAATTAAAAAAAAAAAGAAAATAGTGTCTCTTCAGAGGTAGATGATTTGTCCATTCAGCTTTGGTATTAAAGGATATTCTCTGACAGCCCAAAAGAGTTAACAGCTGTTAGGGATAACATATCTATCTTTGGACAGCCTATCTTGCTAATTAAGTAGTTATATTTAAACTGAAGGGCCATTTATATATCCTTGAGGCAGAATCTGATCATTGAATCTAGAATCTGATCAATAAATCCAGAATCTGGATTCACTTACTGAGTTGTATCTCTCTTCACCCCCCCTAAATCCAGTAGTGTATGGACTCTTTCTTCCACATTAATTTCTTTCATTATTATTTCAATAATCAAGTGTTAACTTTCCTGAGCAAGGTGCTCATCTGTAACACACTAAACATTTGCATTAAGCAAGAATATTTACAATTGGATAACAAGCTTGAATTTGAATACACCATGTTTCTGAAACATGAAGAAGAGCTGCTAATATGTTGTACTAAATCAAAGAAACTCAGAGCTAACTATAACAATTCAGCCTTTCAAGACCAAGGTCAATAGTGAGGCAGATGGAGATGTTCCGTGGCATAAACCAGTGGTTTTCAAAATGTAGTCCCAGATCAGCAACATCAGCATCACCTGGGAATTTGTTAGAAATGCAAATTCTCTGTTCTGCCCTAGAGAGCGAGTGGTAGAAACTCTGAGGATGATGTCAGAGTTTCATGTTTAACAAGCCTTCCAGATGATTCTGATAGACACTAAAAGTTTGAGAATCATTGGTACAGGCTAAGTTTTCCTCTCACTGATAGAACAGGCTTATGGCTAAAATGTTAGAAAAACTCACTTGCTATTACCTGTCAGAGGTAATTTACAACTGTCTTGTTTCTGCCAGCATTCTTTCCAACCATAGTCACTTGAATAACTTAACTGAAATATTACAGAAATTAAGGATGTTTTGTATTTAAATAGCTACTCTTGATTAACATTATATTTGGTTGAAAATGGTTGGTTTTATCTGTGTCCCATAAAGATATTTGTTAAAAACTTATTAAATTTCTAGTAGTAACATACCTTTCAGTATAAGGTAAAATGTTTTATATCCAATTTCATTCTCTATAATGGGTAATGAGAGTACTTAAGGGGGCTTCATGTGTTTTAATTAAATCTTTAAAAGTAAACACTATGTTAACCTTTATTCTGCCTTTTCTCAAAGTTGCTTTTATGGAACCCTCATTTGCAATCCTGAAAATATCAAAGATTTTGCTGAAGCAGCATGTAGCAACACTTTGTCTCATTGTTATATAGAGATTTACTGAAATGTAGATTGCTTGAAAATGTATGCCATTTTGTGGCAAGTCTTTAGCTTTGTGAATGCTGTCATTTAATATTCAAGAAAGACAAAATGGCTTTGTTTTGGTACCCATAAACCATTGATTTCTGAAAAGCCAAAAGAAATACTTGTTTCATTGTATTCTAATTTAACAAGTGATCCTGTTTTTCTTTTCAGAGGCCCAATAAGAAAAGCACTCTCCGGTCTTCATCTATAGAACTAGATGGTTCCTACTTGAGTGTAGCCAAACCACAAGCCTACTATCAAGCCAAGCAAAGACCTAAGTCTGCAAACCAGGCCTCAGCTTCAGAATCCTTGATGGAGTTTAGGAATAACTCTTTGAAACCAATTCTTCATCATCCCAAAGAGAGTCTAGAGAGGGTACCACCAGAGACCAGAACATGTAATTATGAATCCCCAGGGAGAAAATCAGTGGATACAGCACTAACAGACAAAGCTGCTCCAGAAGAATTGAGGATGCAGGAATGTCCACACCTTAAGCGTACTGCATTGAGTCAGTGTTGTAATCGGAGACTTTGTGAAAATGCAGACTGTGTTCATGAGAACCATTTTACAAACATGTCCCCTCAATATTCCAAGACACATCAGGAATCATGCAGTTATTGTGGGCTTTCTTGGACATCTCTTATGCATGGCAGAGGGGCACAACAGTCCAGTGAGACTGATGTCAAAAAGCAACTCTCAGAAGATAGAAGACACCAGCTGATGCTTCAGAAAATGGAACTGGAAATTGAAAAGGAACGCCTTCAGCAGCTGCTGGCCCAGCAAGAGACAAAGCTGCTCCTAAAACAACAGCAGCTTCACCAATCTCGACTCGATTACAACTGGTGAGTCCCCTTGTTCTTTCAACCGTGCCTGTGGTTTGGAGAACACAGTGTAAAATGGCTTGTGTGTTACTCTAGCAGACATGGAGCAATAGAGGTTTCTCATATCTTGGCTTGCTCAAAGTGCATACCATCCATGACTACTACGAAGTATATTCCCTGTCTTTTATGGAAGACTTGAAAGATTACCATGTCTTCCAACATGTTAGCTTAGAATATCTACTTCTGAGCTGTCCAGTGTAATTTTGCTGTATTCCAAAAAAAATATTTTCAAATGATTTTACATCCTTTTCTGTTTGGTGTCATTGTTGAGAATATTAAGGCATTAAGTAAAAGCTTGAAAATTTTGGTTGTAGAATCAGAATGTGAAGAAGTGTGATTAACTGTCATCATTCCACATTTATGTCTAGCCCCCATAATATATAATATAACAGATGATGGGAGGCTTCTAAATTCAATCTTTTCTGATCATGAAGCATAACCTGTCTTAATAACCAATTCTTACAAACTTATCCACATTGAGACTGTTCTTCCCTTAACAATTTTTCCCCAAGGACAGTGTATCAAAGTGATATTGCTATTTTGATATTACATAGTTTTGCATGCAGAGCCATAAAGTTTGCTGTCTTCTTCAAGAAAAATTAACAAGTCATACACAATTATATTTAAAACACAATAAAACGTGGTGTTTCTATCTTTAACAAAATAATCAAGTACAAGTTGCCATAAGGAAGTTTATATATGCTTACAATTCTTTCCTACATCAAACTTGCTGTTTCCTCTTTGTACGTGTTCTTTTCAGGCACATGTGTCCCACATAGACACAATAGTGTTCACTTATTCTCTACTACTTGTTGGAGGCAGCTGTCTTTCACTATAGTTTCTGTCCAATATTTTTACAATTGTAATCCTTTGAAATTTCCATCTTGACATCATTCCCTCAGTGTACACCTCCTTTTTTTTTTTGGCATTAGAAGTCTTTTTCTTCCTTCATGGTCAGATAGTCCTATTTGTTGAAACCTTGAGGCTTTTTTTTTTTTTTTTTTTTTTGACAGGCAGAGTGGACAGTGAGAGAGAGAGAGACAGAGAGAAAGGTCTTCCTTTTGCCATTGGTTCACCCTCCAATGGCCGCCACAGATCTGAATCCGAAGGCAGGAGCCAGGTGCTTCTCCTGGTCTCCCATGGGGTGCAGGGCCCAAGCACTTGGGCCATCCTCCACTGCACCCCCCGGGCCACAGCAGAGAGCTGGCCTGGAAGAGGGGCAACCGGGACAGAATCCGGCGCCCTGACCCGGACTAGAACCCGGTGTGCCGGCGCCGCAAGGCGGAGGATTAGCCTAGTGAGCCACAGCACTGGCTGAGGCTTATTTTTTATGATTTATTTTATTTATTTGAAAGACAGAGTGATGGAGGCAGGTGAGAGGTGGGGAAAAGAGAGAAAGAAAGACCTTCCATCCCAAATGGCTGATTCACTGATTCGCTGCCCAAATGACTGTGATGGTCAGGGCTGGGCCAGGCTGAAGCCAGGAGCCAGGAACTCATCTGGACTCCAACATGGGTACAGGGGTCCAAGCACTTGGGCCATCTTCTGCTACTTTCTCAGGCTCATTAGCAGGGAGCTCCATCAGAGAAAGGGCTACCAGGACTCCAACCAGTGCTCTGATATAGTATCCAGTGTCCTAGATGGTAGCTTAGCCCACTGCACCACAATGCCGGCCCTCAAGGCTTTTAAAGTAAGTAAAAATGAAAGCTCTTACAATAAGATTGCCACCAAAGGCTGAGCTGTTGCTTCATTTTTGTGGCCCGCCTCTCAAAGCCTCCAATACCAGAGACTCTCCTGAGAAGTTCATCTAATGAACGTTTATTAGATGCCTATGATATGAGAGGAATGGTTCTAGGTACTTAAAATTTAAAAAAAGAATCAAAAATGGTCTTTACTTTTAAAAAGGCATAGTCTATCAGAGAATAGATAAGTTTAGAATAGGCATCATGTTAATTTATATAGTATTGTATATTCAAATAATGCTGCATAATGATGATAAAGCCTATATTGTTCTCTTTATCATCTTAGCTTTGAAAAGAGAGCTAAGAAACACAGCTTCTGAGAAATTTTGTATGTGTATAAATTGACAGCACTTATACATATTTATAGACATTTTAAGAAACTTTTATCTTGAAATAATTATAGATTTGCAGGAAGTTGCAAAAAAAAAGAGGTTCTATGTACTCTTCACCCAGAGTTCATGGTTATGACTTAACTATAATACAGTATCAAAACTAGCACAAAAACATTGTACAACATGTGTGTCTAGCACCACAAGCAAAATACAGAACCATTTTGTCACCACTGACATTTCCTTCCTATTATTCTGTTACAGTCACAAGCTGCCATGTACGACTTTTTGTGTGAACTGAGGTTTTCATTTTTATTGATGAAAACTTAGAGCTCTGATTGCTACATCACATTTAACTTACACTACATTTAGTCTATAAAACATTCTCTCCAGCAGTGTATAAAAGATCCTGTTACTCTACATCGTTCTTAGTACTTGATGTAGCCACTAATTTTTGTCTGACCTCGCCTAATATGTGTCTAAAGATTTATTGCATCTCTGACTTGCATTTCCCTGATAGTGAAATTGGACAATGCTGGTTCAACGCTCTTTAAGTCCTCTTGACTCAATTGTTTTTTCAATATCTGTTGTCTGTAGTCTAACTGGATTGTTTGGATGTTTCTACTCTTGAGAGTGTTGCATATATTCTAGATAGGAGTCCTTTGTCAGATACGTGGATTGCTCAACTTTCTTCCTGGTCTGTAGCTTGTCTTTTCAATCTCTTAACAGAATCTTCCTATTAAAAGAGAGAGAGAGAGAGAGAGAGAGATTTATTTGTTTGTTTTGCCCAGCACTAAGCCAGGCCAAAGCCAGGAGCCAGGAGCTTCATCCTGATCTCCCATGGGGCCAGCAGGGTCCAAAATACCAGGTCATCTTCCATTGCGTTTCCCAGGCCATTTTAGCAGGGAACTAGATCAGAAGTGGAGCAGCTGGGACACAAACTGGCATCCATATGGGATGCTGGCATTGCAGGAGGAGGCTTTATGCTCTATACCACAACACTGGCTCCAACAGAATCTTTCAGAGAGCAAAAGTTAAAAAATGTTTATGAAACCAGTTTATCTTTTCTTTAGATTAAATAAGGTTTATTTTATCATGAATATTTGTTGAATTTTGCCAAATATCTTTTATGAATTGTTTTCAGATGCTTCTTATAATCACATGATTTTTCTTATTTAGTCTGCTAATATGATAGATTATGTTGCTCGTAGAATTTTGAACAACCTTGCATTTCTGAAATAAATTCCCCTTGGTCGTAGTGTATAATTCTTTTTTGTTTCTTTTAAAGCTTTTATTTATGAATACAATTTTCATAGGTACAACTTTGGGAATATAGTGTTTTTCCCCCTATACCCAACCTCCCTCCCTCACTCCTGTCCCACCTTCTACTCCCTCTCCCATCCCATTCTTCTTTAATATTCATTTTAATTAACTTTTTATATAGAAGACCAACTCTATACTAAGTAAAGATTTCAACAGTTTGCACACATACCCACACACAACGTAAAAACTACTGTTTGAGGTGTATAATTCTTTTTATATTCTACTAAACTCACTAATTCAGTCATCCCTGGGAGTCATTTCATATAAGGCATTTGAGTAGTGGGTCCAGGATCCCCCCCAAATCTTCAAGTCCCCTGTATAAAATGTAATATCTGTGTATAATTTACATCTATCTTCCCTGTATAGTATACATCATCTTTAGATTACTTACAATGTAAATGCTATGTTAACAGCTGTTGTACTCTATTGCTTAGAAAATAGTGATAAGGAAAAAAAAATTAATTTGTTCAGTGCCAATAAAATTTTTTACTAATATTTCCATTCTGTGGTTGATTGAATGTATGGGTGCAGAAACCACAAATATAGATGGTCGGCTATATTTTGTTATGGCTATTTGCATATTTGCACCAGCATTGAGGGGGATAATCGTCTCTCTCTCTCTCTCTCTTTTTTTTTTTTTGGTACTGTCTTTGTCTGAGTGTGGTATCAAAATAATGCTGGACTCATAAAATGAGTTGGGAAGTTTTCCCTCCTCTTCTATTTTTCAGAAGAGATTTTGTAGGGATGATGTTAACTCTTCTATTAATGTTTGTGGAACTATACAATGAAACTATTTGGGCCTAGAGATTTCTTTTTTGAAATTTTTGAGTTAAAAGTTTAATTTCCTTCAGTAAGTAAGGAATTAATTACTCTATATAATTAATTATTAATTATAGTATATTTAATATAATTTATAAGTATTTATATAATATATTAATTATTAGCTCTATGGATCTATTCATATTAGATGTCTGATATTGAATGAGTTGTGTCATTTTGTGCTTTTTGAGAAACTGAACAATTGCATCTAAATTCCCCTTGGTCGTAGTGTATAATTCTTTTTTGTTTCTTTTAAAGCTTTTATTTATGAATACAATTTTCATAGGTACGACTTTGGGAATATAGACTATATAAATTTAGGTGTACAGACTTGGTTCTTCATTACTTCTTGGATGTTTGGGGGACTTGTAAGTAGATCGCCTGTTCTTTTCTGCATACTGGTAATTTCTGTCTTCTCTATTTTTTTCTGTCTGTATTGCTACAGGTTTGTTAATTTTAATTATCTTTCCAAAGAAACAGATTTCTGTTTCATTGATTTTTTTATTGTTTTTCTGTTTTAAATTTCATTGACTTATGCTCTTTGTTAATTTCTTCCTTCTAGTTGCTATGAATTTGTCTTATTCTTCTTTTTCTAATTTGTTAAAGTGTGGAAGCTTAGATTATTTATTTAAGGTTGTCTTCTTTTCTACTGTAATTAATGCAGTGAGCTCCCTCTCTCAGTATTTTTTCAGTTGTGTCCCACATATGTTAATTTGCTCTATTTTCATAATCATAAAATTTAGTGTATTTTTAAAATTTTCCTTTGAGATTTCCTCTTTAAGCCTTGGGTTATTTAGAAGTGCTACATTTAGTTTTCAAGTTTTTCAAGATTTTCCTCACTTCGTTTATTATGATTTCTAGTTTGATACCACTATGGTTATATAACACATTCTGTGATTTCAGTTCTTTCACATCTGTTGAAGTTTCTTTTACCACCCAGGCCATGTTTTCTCTTAGTACATCTCCCATGAGTGCTTGAAAGGAATATGTATCCTGCTGTTGTTGGGAGGAGTATTCTGAAAGAGTCAGCCCGTGCAATACAGTCACATTGAGTTCTTCTATGTCCTTGCTGATTTTCTACCTGGTTGTTTTGGCAGTTTGGGGAGTTTGAAACCTCCAACAACAATTTCAGATAGGTCTATTTTTCCTTTCAGTTTTATCAGCTTTTGTTTTACATATTTATACCTCTATTGTCTGGTGCTTACACATGTAACACTGCTGTGTTTGGAGCAAGTTTTGGTTTAGCAGTTAAACCAGCAGTTGGAATACTAGCAGTTCTTTTTGGACTGCCTAGGTTCAAGTCCCAGCTCTGCTTCCAATTCTAGATTCCTGCTAATGCTCACCCTGAAAGGCAGCAGCTGATGGCTCAAGTAGTTGGGTCCCTGCCATCCATGTGAGATACCTGGAATGATTTCCTGGCTCCTAGCATTGGCCTGGCCTCGCCTGGCAATTGCAGACATGTAGGGAGTGAGCCAGCAGATGCCTGCTGCCAGTCTTTCTCTCACCCTCTTTCCCTCCTCATCTTTCAAAAAAAAAAAAAAGAAAAAATGATGTGTCTTCTTAGTGTATAGACCATTTTTTCATTATATGATGACCTTCTCCATCCCTAGTAATTTTCTTTTCTCTAAAGTCTCCTTTATCTAATATTAATAAAACCATTTATGCTTTCATTTGATTAATGTTTACAAAGTATACGTTTTTCAACCTTTTACATTCACCCTACATGTACTGTAACTTTCAAGTGAGTTTCTTAAATACTGCATTTATTGAGTCATGTTTTTAACCCAGTGTACCAGTTTCTATCTTTCAATTGGTATGTTCAGACATTTATTTACAATGTAATTTATATATGTTAAATATCTAAGTAATATGCCCATTTAAGCAGAGGCTCAAGGAATTTTTAATTGAACAGATTTCACCTCTCGTTCTCTTGTGTAACTTCCACTGTGGTTTACCATTGTTAGCTAGTGCACCCAGAACCAGGAAGCTAAATCTATCTACTTGACTACTCAGAATCACAATTCATATTTCTAGGCTGAGAGTTGCCCTACTCTCTAGCCTACTTTTTAGATTTATGTAATTTTGTGACTTATGAGTCACTTGAAATTCAAACTTGTGCATATTAGTATCATATACCAAGAATATCTCAAATTAATCTCCCTTATATATTCTGTTATTGTGCCACTTCTAAATTTTAAAAACCCACAATAATTTCCTATTACATAATGTTTATTCAACTTAGTAATCAAAGCTTCTCTACCCATTGCCCCATTTTTCCTAAGAAATAATACTTTTTCTAAAGATAATCTTGTGTTGAGATCTTCCCAACATACTATTTATATTTCTTCTTCAAGACATACCTTTTCCTCTGATTTAAATATCTTTGCTCTACTTTTCCAGTTATCTATACCATATCTATTTATTACAGTGCAATTAAAATTCTACTCCCTAAAATTTTTAGGTCTTTTTTTTCTTAGCTAGCAAACTCTATTTTAAGTTATTGAATATGAAGATATCTCAAAAAGTTCTTGGAATATAGAATTAAAATTTAAGTTTATTTTGGTGCAAAAATTTTCAAAATCTATGCATGGTTTTTTCACAGTACACATTTTTCATGAACTTTTTTGAAATCTTTCATATATACAAAAGTAGCACCTTACTGTTTAATTTATAATGTTGGTCTTTAAGTGAGTTTAGTTCTCCTTGTTTCAGCAAATATTTCATATGTCCTCAACTCTGTATAAAATGATATAGAGGAAGTACCTGATCTTATACCTCATCTTATTATACATAGTCTCACTCTTTATATATAATCTGAGCTTTTATGTATTTTTATTGTACTTAACACTTAATGGCCCAAGGAATCTTACTTCAATTCAATTATGAATTAAAATCTGCCACGCAGAAGGCATTGTTTATGGTGCTTTGGATATTTAGATTTATTGGGAGGACATTCTGTGATTGAATACCAAGTGTATAGTACAGAATTGTTATAGTAGTTCAGAATTTGGGGATGAGCCTGTCACTTTATTTACCATGACATTAACATTTACTTAAATATATCATTAATGATTCACTTTACCACTTTGATATTACATGATGGTCAATAAGAGATTTCAAAAGAGTATTATCTTTGTGAGCCTTTTCTTAATTTATCAGAGAGGATGTATCTAAAATACTATTTATGATAGAACTACCTTAAATCCTTTTTGGAACAATGTAGTATATATGTAATAAATTAAAAATCAAGGCTAATTATAATTATTTACCTTTGTCACTTTTAAAATATGATATATATGTATGCTATACCTGTAATAAAAAATACAGTCTTCATCAATTAAAAATGTGTCACCTCAGGTAGGTTATGTGCCAGTGCCTCCCTTTAGTCACCTGTAGATACATATGGTAAAAGTAGGTAAAAGAGTGTGAGGTTCAGTGCAATAATATACATAAAATGCACCCCTTCATCGTTTCTACTGCTGTTGCAGAGACTGTTCTGTCACTAAACTGTCATTTTTACACTCTTTTCTCATAATTGCCTGATTTTAACATTTTGCATTGACATTTAATTGCCTGATTGTAACATTTTACGTTGACATTTACCTACCTATCAGTGTGTCACTTCCAAATATTGGTCTTAAACTGTAAGTTCCTGAGGGTAGCTAATCTACATCCTTTGTGTATCACTGAGCATAGTTAGTTGCAATTATAAGGATATCTTTTGATAACAATGAAAATAATGATGTTAATGGCTTGAGAACATACTTTTACAGATAAGGAGAGAACATTGGTTAAATGTACTCACACACACACACACACACACACTCTGAAAGAATGGGTAGTGTCATGTATTTCCTACAGAAGAAGATCCTTGTGCTAATTTCTTAAACAGCCTTCCTTCAGTACATGTGTGATTATGGTGCTAAGTTAACATTGATGTATAGAACACGTTCCAGTTCTTTGGGGGAATATGTTGGTCAGTGAGCTGTAGCCCCAGCTTTTTGATATATCAGTATGAGAAGAAGATGCCTCCTATATATGTTAGACAGAGTTGGTGATCATTAGAGTTTTAAAAAATTCTCATTTTTATTCTCATGATGCAAATAAACTTACTTGCAATGAGTATTTGGAATCACCCATTTATTTTTGACAGATTGAGGGGGGTTGTAAAAGATTTATTTTGATAATTACGGGAAGCAGGGAGAAATAGAGAGAGAGAGATCTTCCATCTGCTGGTTCACTCCCCAAGTGGCCACAGCAACCTGGGTTGGGCCAGGCCGAAGCCGGGAGCCAGGAACTTAATCCAGGTCTCCCATGTGGGTACAGGGGCCCAAGCCCCTGGGCCATCTCCCACTGCTTTCCCAGGCACATTAGCAGGGAGCTGGATCAGAAGTGGAGCAGCCAAGATGGGATGCTGGCACTGCAGGTGGAGGCTTAACCTGCTGCGCCACAGTTCTGGCCTCCAGATTGAGTTTGAATTTTAAAAAAAATTCCTGTAGATCAAGCTGGAAGAACATGGTCTTCAAAGTATTACTATTTAGTTTATCAGGCTCTAGAAGTTTAAAAATTCTCTAAATTTGTTTTTTTAGGTTAAGAACTCAAGCTGTATTTAAGTCAAGAACACAGGTTGCTGACAAAGAGCTTACTAAACCCCGAGAGCTCAATCTGAATATGACTGGGAATGACTCTGGACCAAGGTAAAACTGAGGGTTAAGTGAAGGCAAGAATATTAAAGACATAGGTATCTGGGGTGTGCGTGACATAAATTTAGAGGTCTGTATTGGTAGATACTTGTATAGTTTTCTAACCATATGAATAAATACATTCTCATTATAGAATTTTTAAAAATACAGAAAAGGATAAAAAAGAAAATGAAAAGCATTCAGTCTTCTCACTATGCAATATTTAGGTAACTATGCCTAAATATTTTTTCAACTTAATAGCTCATTTTCTGAGATAACATTCTTAATTTACATTATATGCAAGGCTTAATGCTCTACTAAATAGAGCTCATATGCCTAAATATTTATCTATTAGCCTATTACTGGATAATAAAGAGTTTTGCTATTATAAATTATGCCTTGAAGAACATGTCTGAAAAGGTTTTACTTTATGTCTTTGATGTAGATTCTTATAAGTGAAATTACTAGTTCAAAGTACATATGACTTTTTTTTTTAAGATTCTGGAATCACATTACAAAATTATTTTCTATAAAAGTTAAATCAGGGCCGGTGCCGCAGCTCACTAGGCTAATCCTCCGCCTAGCGGCGCCGGCACACCGGGTTCTAGTCCCAGTCGGGGCGCCGGATTCTGTCCCGGTTGCCCCTCTTCCAGGCCAGCCCTCTGCTGTGGCCCAGGAGTGCAGTGGAGGATGGCCCAGGTGCTTGGGCCCTGCACCCCATGGGAGACCAGGAAAAGCACCTGGCTCCTGGCTCCTGCCATCGGATCGGTGCGGTGCGCCGGCCGCAGCGCGCCGGCCGCGGCGGCCATTGGAGGGTGAACCAACGGCAAAGGAAGACCTTTCTCTCTGTCTCTCTCTCTCACTGTCCACTCTGCCTGTCAAAAAAATTAAAAAAAAAAAAAAAAACTTAAAAAAAAAAAAGTTAAATCAATTTACATCTCCAAAGCAATGTTTAAGAATTCTCTTTTTTGGAATTTGAGGAATTTGGGGCCACTATTCTTTTGGAAACTTTTTTCTTTATTTTCTTCTTTAAGGACTCCAGGTTCACATATTTGAAGAGGTCCTTAAAAAAAGTTCATGGAAAATGCTTATTATTAAAACAAAAATTCAGAGAAAAAAAACTGTACATGGATTTCAAAATTTGTACAGACTAAATTAAGCTTCTCTTTTAATTCCATTTTCCCATGAACTTTCTGAAGTCTTCTTATATTAAACCTGCAGATATTGGCCTATAGATCCTTGACAGTTAACACTTTTAAAATAATGTTTTTCTCTTCATTCTTCATATTAGATCATTTCTGTTGATCCACCCTTATTTTCATCAGCTCTTCTGTTATTTATAATCTATTAAAATCCATAGTGATTTTAAGTTTCCGTATGGTATTTTTCAATTCTGGAATGTGCAGTTGGATCTTCATGTTCTTGAGTATAGTTATAAAAAATTTCTTTAAAGGGTTTGTTCATCCTAACACTTGGGTCACATTGGCTTTCACCTCTGTTGATTAACTTTTCTCTTGAGTATTGGTTGTATATTCCTGTCATTTTCAATTATATCATGGTTCTTGTGAATGACTCTGGAATTCAGATATTTCCTGTAAGCAATGTGGGCTTTCTTTTGATAGCAAGCAGTTAACTTGACTGAACTCAAGCTCTTCATTCTATCTCCCTGCCGTAAGTGGTAGTAAAAATGACTACTTAAGCTGTTTGCGTCTACTGGCCTGGAGCCTTGGTCTATATAGGGGTGATCCAGGAGCATCAGTCTGCAAGGACTGACCTGGCACTGGTGTGGGCCTTAACCCTTAACCCTGTCTAGGGCCAGCTTAGTACTGAGGCAAGCAGGAAGCTTGATCTGTGAGTACTGATCTGGAGCCTAGGATCATGGGAATTGGCCTGGGGCCTAGAGCCATGGGACTGACTTAAGGTATGGGACCATAGGGATAGGCCCAGAGCTTAGGTTCGTAAGTGCTAGCCTAAGGATGAGTTGTGTGCTTTTTCTGACCTTTAGGCTAGGTCCACAATAGCTAACCTGGGTCCTGGGTCTTTGGTTCATGGGAGCCATCTTAGTTCTGGGCTCTGCTGAAATGGGTATAACCCCTGAATCTTCTGGAGGATGTGGCCACAGTGGCCAGTCTGGAGGGTAGGGCAATAAGGACCAGCTTGTCACTGGGCAGGCCTGCCACCTAAGGCTGTGTAGACCATACTTGCACAAACCTGGAACCTAGGGCCATAGAGGAGACCATAAACACGTGGGGAGTGTATTCACAGAGGCTGTCCTGAAGAATGGGCCCACAGATGCTGGCCTGATGACTAGGGCTTCCAGGTCTGGCTTGATTCTGGGACAGGCATGAAGCCTGGGAATGTGGTGAGGTCTGGAGCCTGATTCTGGGGGCGCTGTCCCGGTACTGGGGCAGCACCAAGCCTAGGGCTCCTGGGATCATCCCAGTACCAGAGACAGCCTGACAATGGGGCCCGCCCAAAGCTCAGGGCCACTGAGGTCAACCTTCCAGTGATGTGCACCTGGAAACCAAATATACCAAGCAGGCCTGGAGTCTAGATCCCACTGGCACTGGGAAAGGCCAAGAAGCTGCGTGCCATGTGTACCAGCATGGCACTGGTTTTACTGGAACAAGCCCAGTACTGGGATCTGAGGTGAAGTCCAGTGTTCACTTCCCTCCTCTTCCCTCACAGGGAGGGCACCTCTGTCTATACTGTGCAGCCTAGAGTTGGGAAAGGGTTTTGCCTTTAATATAAAACTGTCCTTCTTATCTTCTTCAATGTATCTTGTATTTCTGTGCTACAGCTTTGCTGTAATCTCTGACCTTGTTGTCCCTTTGCTCTTGTGAAGGTATTTTTGTACCTATATAGTTGTTCAAATAGATATTTCCGCAGGGCATATGAGCAATTGAAAATCCTATTTCACCATCTTACTGACATCTCTACTCCAACAAGCAGTTCTGACTGTTTAAGATGTTTCCACTTTTATCTGTTCCATCTAGTGTATACTTGTATCCTTATTTCTGAATAGAAGACTTACATAGTCACTAAGTACTGATTTTTTGCTGTGAATGATGCCACTTTAACTCCCACAGATAACTATTTTCTTTTCTTCTTTACCCTGTGTTTCCTGCCCTCCCTCATCTGCCTCCCTCCCTTTCTTCTCCCTTGTCCTCCCTCTCCACCTCTACCTGTCTCTAGTAACATACCTAAATACATGCAATTGATCGCCTTCCTTCTGTCCACTCAACATTTCTACCTCAAAATATTTATAAGGAGGCCATTAATGTTTTGCACAGATGAACCATGTACTTGATAATTAACAAATTTAAATTTTACATAATAAATTATTCCTTATGATGTTCAAAAATACCCTATTTAGCACAGAAAGAAAATGCTACATGATATTATCTGTATTAGTCTATTTTTGTTGCTATATTGAAATACTTGACACTGTGTACTTTATAAAGAAAAGAGATTTACCTGTCTCACAGTGAAGTCCAAGTTCAGATGACCTCATTGGTTTTGCCTCTGATCAGGGAAGTGGCAGGCCATGGTGCAGTGCATGCAGAGGAAGGGTCTCATGGCCAGCCAGGAAGCAGAGATAGCTGCTGCTTTATTAATAACCCTGGGCTTTTCTTTGTTGGGAGGGCCTTTATTACTGATTCAATTTCTGACTTGGTTATGGGTCTATTTAGGTTTTCCATGTCTTCATGGTTCTATTTAGGTAGGTTGTATATTCCAGGAATCTATCGATTTCTGATAGGTTTCCCTGTTTGCTGGCACACAACTCTGTGTAGTAATTTCTGATGACTCTTTTTATTTCTGTGGTGTCTATTGTTACATTCCCTTTTTCATCTCTGATTTTATTGATTTGGGTCTTTTCTTTTTTTAGTTAGTTGGGCCAATGGGGTGTCAATTTTGTTTATTTTTTCAAAAATCCAGCTCTTCGTTTGCTTATCTTTTGTAATGTTTTTTTTTTTTAGATTCAATTTTGTTGATTTCTTCCCTAATTTTAATTATTTCTCTTCTCCTACTAGATTTGGGTCTGGTTTTCTGCAGTTTTTCTAGATCCTTCAGATGCATTGATAGCTCATTTGTTTGGTGCCTTTCCAATTTCTTGATGTAGGCACCTGTTGCTATAAACTTTCCTCTTAACACTGCTTTTGCTGTTTCCCATGAGTTTTGGTATGTTGTGCTGTTATCCTCATTTACTTCCAGAAACTTTTGATTTCTGTTTTGATTTCTTCTATGGCCCATTGTTCATTCAGGAGCATGTTGTTCAGTCTCCATGTGTTTGCATACGCTCTAGGGATTACTCAGTTGCTAATTTCAAGCTTCATTCCTCTGTGGTCTGAGAAGCTGCATGGCATTTCAGTTGTTTTGAATTTGCTGAGGCTTGCTTTATGGCCTAGCATGTGGTCAATCCTAGAGTAGGTTCCATGTACTGCTGAGAAGAATGTGCATTCTTTAAGTGTAGGATGAAAAGTTCTGTAGATATCTGTTAGGTCCATTTGGGCAATAGTGTCAATTAAATCTGCTGTTTCCTTGTTGATCTTCTGTCTGGTTGATCTGTCTATTGCTGAAAGTGCAGTATTGAAGTCCCCCAATACTATTGTATATGAGTCTAAGTCTCCCTTTAAGTTCCTTAACATATCTTTTAAAGAAACTGGTGCCCTGTAATTAGGTGCATATATGTTTATAATAGTTACATCTTCCTGTTGAATTGATCTCCTAATCATTATATAGTACCCCTCTTTATCTCTCTTAAGAGTTTTTGTGTTAAAGTTTCTTTTGTCTGATATTAAGATGGCTATGCCAGCTCTTTTTTGGTTTCTGTTGGCATGGAATATCTTTTTCCAACCTTTCACTTTTATTCTGCATGCATCTTTGTTGGAAAGATGTGTTTCTTGAAAGCAGCAAATAGATGGGTTTTGTTTTTTAATCCCTTCAGCCAGTCTGCATCTTTTAATTGGAGAGTTGAGGCCATTCACATTCAAAGTGACTATCGATAAGTAGTGACATTGCCCTGCCATTTTCCCAAAGACACTTCTTTTTTTTTTTATTTTTTTATTTTTTGACAGGCAGAGTGAACAATGAGAGAGGAGAGAAAGGTCTTCCATTGCAGTTGGTTCACCCTCCAATGGCCGCCACGGCCGGCTCGCTGCGGCCGGTGCACCGCACTGATCCAAAGGCAAGAGCCAGGTGCTTCTCCTGGTCTCCCATGGGGTACAGGGCCCAAGCGCTTGAGCCATCCTCCACTGCACTCCCTGGCCACAGCAGAGAGCTGGCCTGGAAGAGGGGCAACCGGGACAGAATCCGGCGCCCCGATCGGGACTAGAACCTGGTGTGCCGGTGCCGCAAGGCGGAGGATTAGCCTATTGAGCCATGGTGCCAGCCGCAAAGATATTTCTAATGTATGCATTGAACTTCCTGTGATCTTTTGCCGTGAGGTTTCCTTCCTTTACCTTCTTTCATATTGATGGCTGTGTTTCTGGGTTTTTGGGTGTAACAAATCTTTAAGCATCTTTTGCAGGGCTACACGAATGGTGACAAATACTTTCAATTTCTGTTTGTTATGAAAGGTCTTTATTTCACCTTCATTCACAAATGAGAGCTTTGCAGGATATAATATTCTGGGCTGGCAGTTTTTCTCTCTTAGTACCTGGGCTATATCTCACCATTCCCTCCTAGCCTGTAGGGTTTCTGATGAGAAGTCAGCTGTGAGTCTAATTGGAGATCCTCTGAAAGTAATCTGACATTTCTCTTTTGTACATTTTAAAATCTTTTCTTTATGTTTCACTGCGGTGAGTTTAATTACAATGTGTCGTGGTGAGGATCTCTTTTGGTCATGTTTATTGGGGATTCTATGTGATTCCTATACTTGGATGTCTCTTTCCTTCTCCAACCCGAGGAAGTTTCCTACTAGTATCTCACTAAAAAAGGCCATCTAATCCTTTCTCTCTCTGCATGCCTTCAGGAACTCCTAGAACCCAAATGTTGGTTTTTTTTAAATAGTGTCCTTTAGATTCCCGAGAATTTTTTTAGATTTCTAATTTCCTCTTCTTTTCTTTGGTTTGACTGTATACTTCCCTGTGCTCTGTCTTCTAAGTCTGATATTCTCTCTTCTGCCTCACTGATTCTGTTTTTAAGGCTCTCAAATGTTTTTTTTTAACTTTTATTTAATGAATATAAATTTCCAAAGTACAGCTTATGGAATACAATGGCTTCCCCCCCATACCTTCCCTCCCACTCGCAACCCTCCCTTTCCCGTTCCCTCTCCCCTTCCATTCACATCAAGATTCATTTTCAATTCTCTTTATATACAGAAGATCAATTTAGCATATATTAAGTAAAGATTTCAACAGTTTGCACCCACATAGAAACACAAAATAAAAAATACTGTTTGAGTACTAGTTATAGAATTAAATCTCAATGTACAGCACATTAAGGATAGAGATCCTACATGAGGAGTAAGTGCTGAGTGACACTTGTTGTTGACTTAACAAGTTGACACTCTTGTTTATGGCATCAGTAATCACCCTAGGCTCTTGTCATGAGATGCCAAGGCTATGGAAGCCTTCTGAGTTCACCAACTCTGATCATATTTAGACAAAGTCTTAGTCAGAATGGAAGTTCTCTCCTCCCTTCAGAGAAAGGTACCTCCTTCTTTGATGACCTATTCTTTCCACTGGGATCTCACTTGCAGAGATCTTTCATTTAGGTCATTTTTTTTTTTTTTTTTGCCAGAGTGTCTTGACTTTCCATGCCTGAAATACTCTCATGGGCTTTTCAGCCGGATCCTAATGCCTTAAGGGCTGATTCTGAGGCCAGAGTGCTGTTTAGGACATATGCCATTCTATGAGGCTGCTGAGCATCCTATTTCCCATGTTGGATCATTCTCTCCCTTTTTTATTCTCTCAGTATTTGCAGACACTAGTCTTGTTTATGTGATCCCCTTGGATCTTAGTCCTATCATTATGATCAATTGTGAACAGAAATTGATCACTTGGAATAGTGAGATGGCATTGGTACATGCCACCTTGATAGCATTGAATTGGAATCCTCTGGTATGTTTCTAACTCTACCATTTGGGGCAAGTCAGCTTGAGCATGTCCCAAATTGCACATCTCTTCCCTCTCTTATTCCCACTCTTATATTTGACAGAGATCACTTTTCAGTTAAGTTTCAACACTTAAGAATAACTGTGTATTGATTACAGTATTCAACCAAAAATATTAAATAGAACAAACAAGAAAAATACTAAGAGGGATAACGTATTAAGTTGTTCATCAACAGTCAGGGCAAGGGCTGATCAAGTCACCGTTTCTCATAGTGTTCATTTCACTTTAACAGATTTCCTTTTGGTGCTCGGTTACTTGTCACAGATATGGGAGAACATATGATGTTTGTCCCTTTGGGGCTGGCTTATTTCACTCAGCATAATGGTTTCCAAATTCCTAACAGGGATCACTTTTCAGTTAAAATTTAAACACCTAAGAATAATTGTGTGTTAATTACAGAATTCAACCAATAGTACTAGAACGAAAAAAAATACTAAAAGGGATAAAGTATTACATTGTACATCAACAGTCAGGACAAGAGCTGATCAGGTCACTGTTTCACCTAGGGTCCATTTCACTTCAACAGGTTTCCCCTTTGGTGCTCAGTTAGTTGTCGCTGATCACGGAGAACATATGATATTTGTCCCTTTGGGACTGGCTTATTTCACTCAGCATGATGTTTTCCAGATTGCTCCATCTTGTTTCATTGTTTTTGACTGCTGTATAGTATTCTATAGAGTACATGTCCCATAATTTCTTTATCCAGTCTACTGTTGATGGGCATTTGGGTTGGTTCCAGGTCTTAGCTATTGTGAATTGAGCTGCAATAAACTTTAAGGTGCAGACAGCTTTTGTGTTTCAATTTAATTTCCTTTGGGTAAATTCCAAGGAGTGGTATGGCTGGGTTGTATGGTAGGGTTCTATTCAGGTTTCTGAGGAATCTCCAGACTGACTTCCATAGTGGCCTAACCAATTTGCATTCCCACCAACAGTGGGTTAGTGTCCCTTTTTCCCCACATCCTCTCCAGCATCTATTGTTGGTAGATTTCTGAATGTGAGCCATTCTAACTGGGGTGAGGTGAAACCTCATTGTGGTTTTGATTTGCATTTCCCTGATTGCTAGTGATCTTGAACATTTTTTCATGTGCCTGTTGGCCATTTGGATTTCCTCTTTTAAAAAATGTCTATTGAGGTCCTTGGCCCATCTCTTAAGTGGGTTGTTTGTTTTCATGTTGTGGAGTTTCTTGATTTCTTTGTATATTCTGGTTACCAACCCTTTATCTGTTGCATACTTTGCAAATATTTTTTCCCATTCTGTCCGTTGCCTCTTCACTCTCCTGACTGTATCTTTTGAAGTACAGAAACTTCTCAATTTGATGCAATCCCAAATGTTAATTTTGGCTTTGAATGTCTGTGCTTCTGGGGTGTTTTCCAAGAAGTCTTTGCCAGTTCCTATATCTTGCAGGGTTTCTCCAATGTTCTCTAATAATTTGATGCTCTTGGGTCGTAGATTTAAGTCTTTAATCCATGTTGAGTGAATTTTTGTGTAAGGTGAAAGGTAGGGGTTTTGCTTCAGGATTCTACACGTGGAAATCCAATTTTCCCAGCACCATTTATTGAATAGACTGTCCTTACTCCAGGGATTAGTTTTGGATCCTTGATCAAATATAAGTTGGCTGTAGATGTTTGGGTTGATCTCTGGTGTTTCTATTCTGTTCCATTGGTCTATCCATCTGTTTCTGTACCAGTACCATGCTGTTTTGATAACAACTGCCCTGTAGTATGTCCTGAAATCTGGTATTGTGATGCCTCCAGCTTTGTTTTTGTTGTACAAGATTGCTTTAGCTATTCGAGGTCTCCTGTTTCTCCCTATGAATTTCAGCATCATTTTTTCCAGATCTGAGAAGAAGGTCTTCAGTATCTTGATTGGTATTGCATTGAATGTATAAATTTCTTTTGGGAGAATGGACATTTTGATGATATTGATTCTTCCAACCCATGAGCATGGAAGATTTTTCCATTTCTTGGTATCCTCTTCTATTTCTTTCTTTAAGGTTTTGTAATTTTCGTTGTAGAGATCTTTGTTGTCCTTGGTTAAGTTGATTCCAAGGTATTTGATTGTTTTTGTAGCTATTGTGAATGGGATTGATCTTAGAAGTTCTTCCTCAGCCGTGGCATTGCCTGTGTATACAAAGGCTGTTGATTTTTGTGCATTGATTTTATACACTGCTACTTTGCCAAACTCGTCTATGAGTTCCAATAGTCTCTTAGTAGAGTTCTTTGGGTCCCCTAAATAAAGAATCATATCATCTGCAAAGAGGGATAGTTTGAGTTCCTCCTTCCCAATTTGTATCCCTTTAATTTCTTTTTCTTGCCTAATAGCTCTGGCTAAAACTTCCAGAACTATATTGAATAGCAGTGGTGAGAGTGGGCATCCCAGTCTGGTACCTGATCTCAGTGGAAATGCTTCCAACTTTTCCCCATTCAATAGGATGTTGGTCATGGGTTTTTCATAAATTGCTTTGATGGTATTGAGGAATGTTCCTTCCATCCCCAGTTTGCTTAGAGTTTTCATCATGAAAGGGTGTTGTATTTTATCAAATGCTTTCTCTGCGTCTATTGAGATAATCATATGGTTTTTCTTCTGCAGTCTGTTAATGTGGTGCATCACATTGATTGTTTTGTGAACACTGAACCATCCCTGCATACCAGGGATAAATCCCACTTGGTCTGGGTGGATGATTTTTCTGATGTGTTGTTGTATTCTATTGGCCAGAATTTTATGGAGGATTTTTGCATCTATGTTCATCAGGGATATTGGTCTGTAATTCTCTTTCAATGCTGCATCTTTTTCCGGCTTAGGAATTAAGGTGATGCTGGCTTCATAGAAAGAATTTGGGAGGATTCCCTCTTTTTTGATTGTTCTGAATAGTTTGAGAAGAATTGGAGTTAGTTCTTCTTTAAATATCTGGTAGAATTCAGCAGTGAATCCATCTGTTCCTGGGCTTTTCTTTGTTGGGAGGGCCTTTATTACTGTTTCAATTTCTGTCTCAGTTATGGGTCTGTTTAAGTTTTCGATGTCTTCCTGGTTCAATTTAGGTAGGTTGCATGTGTCCAGGAATCTATCCATTTCTGATAGGTTTCCCTGTTTGCTGGCATACAAGTCCTTGTAGTAATTTCTGATGATTCTTTTTATTTCTGTGGTGTCTGTTGTTACATTTCCTTTTTCATCTCAGATTTTATTGATTTGGGTCTTTTCTCTTCTTTTTTTAGTTAGTTGGGCCAATGGGGTGTCAATTTTGTTTATTTTTTCAAAAAACCAGCTCCTCGTTTGGCTGATTTTTTGTAATTTTTTTTTGAATTCGATCCTGTTGATTTCTTCTCTGATTTTAATTATTTCTCTTCTCCTACTAGATTTGGGTCTGGTTTGCTGCAGATTTTCTAGATCCTTGAGATGAATTGAAAGCTCATCTATTTGGTGCCTTTCCAATTTCTTGATGTAGGCAACTATTGATATAAACTTTCCTCTTAACACTGCTTTTGCTGTTTCCCATGAGTTTTGGTATGTTGTGCTGTTATCCTCATTTACTTCCAGAAACTTTTGATTTCTGTTTTGATTTCTTCTATGGCCCATTGTTCATTCAGGAGCATGTTGTTCAATCTCCATGTGTTTGCATATGCTCTAGGGATTCCTGAGTTGCTAATTTCCAATTTCATTCCTTTATGGTCTGAGACGCTGCATCGTATGACTCTGATTCTTTTGAATTTGCTGAGACTTGCTTTATGGCCTAGTAGGTGGTCAATCCTAGAGAAGGTTCCATCTCCTGTTCAGCAGAATGTAAATGCTTTATGTGTAGGATGAAAAGTTCTGTAGATATCTGTTAGATCCATTTGGGCTATAGTGTCATTTAATCTACTGTCTCCTTGTTGATCTTCTGTCCTGTTGATCTGTCTATTTCTGAGAGGGGAGTATTGAAATCCCCCAGTAGTATTGTATTGGGGTCTAAGTCTCCCTTTAAATCCCTTAACAAATCTTTTAAAGAAACCGGTGCCCTGTAATTAGGTGCATATACATTGATAATCGTTATATCTTCCTGTTGAATTGTTCCCTCAATCATTATATAGTGCCCCTCTTTTTCTCTCCTAACAGTTTTTTTTATTTTTTATTTTTTATTTTTTTTTTATTTTATTTTATTTATTTATTTTTTTTGACAGGCAGAGTGGACAGTGAGAGAGAGAGAGACAGAGAGAAAGGTCTTCCTTTGCCGTTGGTTCACCCTCCAATGGCTGCCGCGGCCGGCGTGCTGTAGCAGGCGCACTGTGCTGATCCGATGGCAGGAGCCAGGTACTTATCCTGGTCTCCCATGGGTGCAGAGCCCAAGCACTTGGGCCATCCTCCATTGCACTCCCTGGCCACAGCAGAAAGCTGGCCTGGAAGAGGGGCAGCCGGGACAGAATCCAGCACACCGACCGGGACTAGAACCCGGTGTGCTGGCACCGCAAGGTGGAGGATTAGCCTAGTGAGCCACGGCGCCAGCCTCTCCTAACAGTTTGTGTTAAAGTTTATGTTGCCCGATATTAAGATGGCTATGCCTGCTCTTTTTTCATTTCTGTTGGCATGGTATATCTTTTTCCAGCCTTTCACTTTCAGTCTGTATGCATCTTTATTGGAAAGATGTGTTTCTTGTAAGCAGCAAATAGATGGGTTTTGTTCCTTAACCCAATCAGGCAATTGGTGTCTTTTAACTGGACAGTTCAGGCCATTAACGTTCAATGTAACTATTGATAAGTAGTAACTTTGCCCTGCCATTTGCCAAGGATAATTTCTAATATATGTTTTGAACTTCCTGTGATCTTTTGCTGTGAGGTTTCCTTCCTTTACCTTCTTTCATATTGAAGACCGTGTTTCTGTGTGTAACACATGTTTAAGCATCTTTTGCAGGGCTGGACGAGTGGCGATAAATTCTTTCAAATTCTGTTTTCTGTGAAAGGTCTTTATTTCATCTTCATTCACAAATGAGAGCTTTGCAGGATATAATATTCTGGGCTGGCATTTTTTCTCTCTTAGTACCTGGGCTATATCTCACCATTCCCTCCTAGCCTGTAGGGTTTCTGATGAGAAGTCAGCTGTGAGTCTAATTGGAGATCCTCTGAAAGTAATCTGACATTTCTCTTTTGTACATTTTAAAATCTTTTCTTTATGTTTCACTGTGGTGAGTTTAATTACAACGTGTCGTGGTGAGGATCTCTTTTGGTCATGTTTATTAGGGGTTCTATGAGCTTCCTGTACTAGGATGTCTCTGTCCTTCTCCAACCCGAGTATGTTTCCTGCTAGTATCTCACTAAAAGGGCCATCTAATCCTTTCTCCCTTTCCATGCCTTCAGGAACTCCTAGAACCCGAATGTTGGGTTTTTTAATAGTATCCTGTAGATTCCCAACAATATTTTTTAGATTTCTAATTTCCTCTTCTTTTCTTTGGTTTGACTGTATGTTTTCCTGTGCTCTGTCTTCTAAGTCCGATATTCTCTCTTCTGCTGCACCCATTCTGTTTTTAAGGCTCTCTATTGTATTTGTCATTTGATCTATTGAATTCTTCATTTCATTATGATTTCTCGTCACTATCACAGTTTCATGTTCTACTAGTTGTTTCATTTCATTTTGATTCCTCCTTAATATTTCATTTTCATGAGAGAGATTTTCTATCTTGTCCATTAAGGATTTCTGTAGTTCAAGAATTTGTTTTTGAGAGCTTCTTAATGTTCTTATCAATTTTTTGAGATCTGCTTCTTGCATTTCTTCTATCTCATCATCTTCATAATCTTGAATTGGGGTGTCTATTTCATTTGGGTCGTCATAGTGTCTTCCTTGTTCTTGTTGCCTCAGTTTCTGCGTTTGTTGTTTGGCATATTGGAGATATTCTTTGGTTTCTTCGGTGTGGTGTTTTTTCTCATTATACTGTGACTCTAGATTAAGTGGCCTGTCTGCTTTTGATGGATCCTTAGAGGCTGTGATGGGTGTGGCCAGAGAGCTCTGTTTGGTTCTTCAGGGTTAAAGGTGTGTCAAAGGTGAATCACCCAGATTGTTCTCTTGCTCGCTCGCTCTCCTTTTTTTTTTTTTTTTTTTTTGACTCCGTTGCGAGTAATTCCATACAGCTGAGTGGAATTGAGCGTAGTTGATGTATGAAATCTGGCCCCTGTGGGTATTCGTCTGCTTACCCCTGGGACCACACGAAGAGTTTATGCAGCACTCAGTATGGTCTCAAATTTCTCCGCAGTCTCTCACCAGGTTGCCCAGGTTACCGAGGTTGTGTACTTGGTGAGTTCTTTCGCCCGCCCCCCTCAGATTTTCACAGTCTCAGTTCTTTAGCTCCACACTTTCACTAGGTCTTAACCTCCTGTTATTTCTCCCCACCAGAATCAGGTTTTTCTGCTTGGCTAATTGCGGGTGCCGCTTTACGTGTATTCAATACGGCGCCTGCTCTTTGTCTTGCTCGGCTTTGTAAGGTGAGTGGAGAGGCTAATGTCCGTGCCAGTTCCCCTTATTTATTCATTTTTTTCTCTCCTCCAGTCAGCCTGGTGAACTTTCCCCAGTGTGGCTTCAGGCCTCATTCCCTGTAGGCTCTTTCTGCCTTTCCCCGCCAGTGTCTCGGGTTACTGAGGTTTTTATCTCACCTCCCCTTCCAGCGCTGGCGCACAGACTCTGCGGCTCGGCTCCCGCAGCTCGGCTTCCACACAGTGGGCGACCTTGCTCTCCCCGTAGCTCCTCCATGTCACATCCACTAGATCTGGAAGAGTTTCCTCTGCAATATTTTCCTGAGGCTACAGTAACTCCACTTTTATTAAACTATCTTTTCCTGGACTATCAGTACGCGCCCTCACTATTCCACCATCTTGGCTCCCAATCCTCAAATGTGTTTTTCATTTGTTCTATTGAATTCTTCATTTCATTTTGGTTTCTCTTCAATATCTCAATTTCATTTTCTACTAAATTCTTCATTTCATTTTGATTCCTCCTTAAGATTTCATTTTCACAAGAGAGATTTTCTGTCCTATCCTGTATGGATTCTGTAGTTCATGCATTTGTTTTTGATAACTTCTAAATGTTCTTATCATAAATTTTTTGAAATCCATATCTTGCATTTCTTCTGTCACCATCTTCATAATCTTGTATTGGAGTTTCATGTTCATTTGGGAGCATCATGATGTCTTCCTTGTTCTTGTTTCCTCAGTTTCTGTGTTTGTTGTTTGTATTGTGGAGATATTCTTTGGTTTCTTTTTGTTGTGGTGGTGGTGGTGTCTTTTCTCGTTATACTATGACTCTAGATTAAATGGACTGTCTGCTTTTGGTGAATCTCTAGAGGCTTGTGGAGGATGTGGCCAGAGAGCTCTGTTCAGTTCTTCAGGGTTAAGGGTGTGCCAAAGGTGACACACCCAGGTTTGGTGTGGTAAATCTTTTCTCTTTCTCTCTCTCTGTTTTTTTATTCAGAAGGGATTTAATTCCACTCAGCTGAGTTCTTCTCCTCACTGGCAATCAGTGCCTGAGCGCTAGCCCCAGTGAGTATAACATTTGTCTGCTCTGTCCCAAGGACCACACAAAGGATCTGTGCAGTCCTCAGTGTAAGCTCAGAATCCCCTGCAATGTCTCTCAATGGGTAGTCAAGGCCGCCTGAATTTGTGGCGTCTCCCACCAAGACTACTCATGTCTCAGCCACACCGTGAGTTCTCCCACACACCCTCATTTTTTTTTTCACAGTCCCAGTTCATATGCTCCACACATTCACTAGGTCTTAGACTCCTGATATTTCTCCCCACCAGAGTCAGGTTTTTCTACTTGGTTGAGGGCAGGCGCAGCCCCAAGCTGGTGCAGCTGTTACATATGTCCAAAATGGCACCTTCTCTATTGTCTTGCTCACCTTTGTAAGGTGAATGGAGAGAGAGAATCGTGTCCATACTGGTCCCTTTTATTTTTTTTCTCTCCTCTAGTTAGGCTGGTGTAATTTCCCCCATGGGGCTTCAAGCCTCGTTCCCTCTAGGCTCTTCTTGCCGCTTTTCCGCCAGTGTCTTGGGATACTGTGGTCGCCTCACCTCCCTTTCTAGCACTGGTGCAAAGATTCGGCGGCTGGGGTCCCGAGCTGTGGGCGCCCGTGCCCTCCACGTAGGGCCACCATGTCCCTCTAATTCTGGAAGAGTTTCCTCTGCAGTTTTTTTCCCCTAACTCTTCCCTGAGACTACAGTATCTCCACTTTTATTAAACTATCTTTTCCTGGACTATCAGTGAGTTCCCTCCCTATTCCACCATCTTGGAGCCCTCTCCCATTAATAACTCTCTTGTAAGAACCCACATGATCACATGAGAATTACCTTCTGAGGACACACCCACAATAATGTAAAGACCTCACTCACTCTAAGCACTGCCCCTTGAAGATTTCACAGCCTCCCATTGGCGTCACCCTGGGGACCATGCCCATGACTTAGCCATAAAACAAAATGTGTCCATAGTCTTATCTTAACAAGCCTTTAATGTGGGGGACTTTAAGGGGACCTCCCAAATTAATATTTAAATCTAAATATATGTAAATTTTCTCTTCATTGTGTATTTGAAAATTAAAAAAATATTTGGCAAGTTAGTGGTAAAAAGAATCTTTTAGGGCCGGCGCCGCGGCTCACTAGGCTAATCCTCCGCCTAGCGGCGCCGGCACACCGGGTTCTAGTCCCGGTCGGGGCGCCGGATTCTGTCCCGGTTGCCCCTCTTCCAGGCCAGCCCTCTGCTGTGGCCAGGGAGTGCAGTGGAGGATGGCCCAGGTGCTTGGGCCCTGCACCCCATGGGAGACCAGGAAAAGCACCTGGCTCCTGGCTCCTGCCATCGGATCAGCGCGGTGCGCCGGCCGCAGCGCGGCGGCCGCGGCGGCCATTGGAGGGTGAACCAATGGCAAAGGAAGACCTTTCTCTCTGTCTCTCTCTCTCACTGTCCACTCTGCCTGTCAAAAAAAAAAAAAAAAAAAAAAAAAAAAAAAAGAATCTTTTAATTTGCAATTACTCAGTATTCAATAAGGATGAACATTTTCAGATATGTTTATTAGCCCTTTGTAGAATATTCATTGCCTGACTAGATGTGTCCATATTTTTTATTATTAGGGCATTGTATTTCTTTCATGGTTAACATGAGAACTTTTTATTATACTTTTTCTTAAGTTAAAATATTCTTAATTTTAATACTATTCATATTTATATATATTTTCTTTCTTAAATTTTATTTATGTATATAAAGCGAACAGAGTTCATTTGTTTCACATATACAGTTTTCAGAACATAATGATACTTCCCACCCCCTCTCCCTCCATCCCACTCTCTTTTCTCCTTCCTTTCTTATTTTTGTTTTAATTTTTGTAATGACATACTTTCAATTTACTTTATAATCACAAGTTTAATCCTACACTAAATAAAGAATTCAACAAGTAGTAAGTAGAAAGATCACTGTTCCTCAGGAGTATAAAAAGGGCAATAACCAGTAATCAAATCTCAATATATTATTCTTTCTTGCTCTCTGATGATAAAAAAATATAAAATGCTGATAAGCCAAATAAGTAAAATAAAATATATACATAATCTATAATATATATAATATATACATAATATATAATTTCCAGATCTTGTTTATAATTATGTGTTATAATTATGTGTTTGTATTATACACTTTGTTTCATAATCCATCTTAAAATGCTTTTAATTTAAACTTCAAAAAATGTTTAAAGTATTTGTAAAAATTAAAACATCCAAAGACATATCAAGAAAATATTAGTTGTCTTTCATTCCCTACTCCATTCCCTATCTTGTTTTATTTTAATTAGTTGAATTAGTTTGAATTAGTTTATTTGAACTAGTTGAATTAGTGTTAGCACCCTCATGTGGCTCCTTCTAGACATTTTCTTATGCTCACAAATATATACAACAGTATATAGTGGAGATCAAACTGACCATATTATTTTTTTCACTTAATAGTACTTAGTGGGTTTTTAAAAATCAAGCTACAAAGCTATATAGTTACCAGAAAAATTGTCCCCCAAATATGTCTATACTCTAATCCCTGGACCCTCTAAAAAAGTGCTGCCTTATATGGCAAAGGGATTTTGTGATAACAATCAAAGAAACAGGTGTCAATATTAGGAGATTATCCTGGATTATCTGAGTGGGCCCAGTCTAATCACACAAGTCCTTAAAAGTGTAGAACCTTTCTCACTGGGTCAGAGATAAGAGGGAGGGAGGAAGAGAGATTACAAGTGTGAGAAACTCAACCTGCTGGCTGGTTTTAAAGATAGTGGAAGGAGGTCACGAGCTAAGGAGTGCAAGTAGCTTCTGGAAAGCGAGGAATACTCCTCAGCCAGCAAGGAAATGGCAGCCTCTCTTCCAGCTGCAAGCAACTGAAACCTGCTGGGGACCTGAGTGCGCAAGGAAAAGGTTCTTCCTTGGATCTCAAGAAAGGAACGCAGCCCTGTGACAGCTGGATGTTAGCCCAGTGAGACCAGTGTCAGACCTCGGATCCACAGCACTGCAGAGTAGTAAATATGCGCTGTTTAAGACACTAAGTTTACCTTGTTGTAGCAGCAATAGAAAACTAATATAATTACTATTTCATTGTGTAAATGCATAATAACCAATGGTTTGCACTTTCCTGTAGCTTATCTGAACCTCTTCTATTGTTGAACTTTCTTTTTTTTTATTTGACAGATAGAGTTATAGACAGTGAGGGAGGCAGAGAGAGAGAGAGAGAGAGAGAGAGAGAAAGGTCTTCCTTCCGTTGGTTTACTCCCCAAATGGCTGCTACAGCCGGCGCTGCGCCGATCCAAAGCCAGGAGCCAGGTGCTTCCTCCTGGTCTCCCATGGGGTGCAGGGCTCAAGTACTTGGCCCATCCTCCACTGCCCTCCCGGGCCACAGCAGAGAGCTGGACTGGAAGAGGAGCAACTGGGACTAGAACCCGGCGTCCATATGGGATGCCGGCACCACAGGCAGAGGATTAACCAAGCGAGCCACGGCGCTGGCCCCTGTTGAACTTTCAAGTAGTTGCATGTCCTTTACCACTGCGCACAATGTTACAATAAGTAACTGCACATACATTCTTGTGTTCTGGTACTTCATTTTCTTCAGGATAAATTCCTGAAAATGAAATTGCTAGGTCAGAGATTATTTTTACAGAAGGATACTTTGATATCACTTACAGTTGTAATAGAGCATGCTAATTTTCTTTCCCAGAAGAAAATTTAAAGAATACTCCCACTTGCAATTTATGAAAGTTGTCATTACTGCTGGTAAGGTAGGTATAGTAAATGCTTTGGAAACTACTGATCTAGTCAAAGACATGAGCAGTGCCGTAAGGTTTTGAGGCATCTGGGTATGTATGCCCTAAATTTCAATAGAGAAAAATAAAAATACACTGCTTCCAAAAAACTGTGTCCCAACACGCCTCTGATAAGGTGACTTTTCATACTGTTACTTTGCATTGGAAGAGTTTGAGGAAACTGTAAGAGCTGTTTGCAAAGTCTGACAATCATTGGAAAGACAAGAATTACTCTGTAGCCCTTCAGTTTTTCAGTAGAATGTGAGATAAAGAGAGATAAAGACAGTGCATTCGATGTCTCCTTGATTTGGTTGGTTATGGAGATGAAGTTGTTTCCTCTCATGCAGGCGGAGGTAGAACACTCTGGGGAGAGCACTCTGCTGCCCCGAGCAGCCTTTGTAAAATCACTCAGACAGAAGTGCCTGCTGGCTTTAGAACACAGCATCAGGAACGGTTATGAGATGACCCTTTTTCTACCTTACAGGCTCTTTGATTTTAACAGTAGAACTCCCTAGATAAAATTTAATTTTAAGCTAAATTTTGTGTATTTGAAAACTTAAATTATCTTGGCATTAAAAAATACTCTGTGTTTTAAAATATTAAACTTACTCAAGTGAGGCATTAAGAATTTGGAACTAAAATAAATGAGATAATGAGAAAGTGAAAAACATATTTTTTATAATTAACAGCTCATTTTGAGTTAATTATATACAATTACCAAAATCTAATTGCAATTTATTTTCTATTATCTGTGGGAAGAATCACAGGCAAGGGAGCTTACATTGCTGTCTTCCTGCATAAATGGTATAGAGTGAAAATAAATAATATGTGAGGCCTAATGACAAATCCAAGCAGATCCTAGGGCACAGCTGAGCCAAACCATTGGGAGATAATTATCACATGAAAGATGGTAATGGCTTAAAAACCACAAGCAACCCCAATTGTTTATAGGTCCTCTGTTCTGTCTTCTAGATTTCTTTTTGACTATGCAAAGATAACTCATAAATTAGCAGCTTTATAATTCTGTGGAAGCCTAAAAGTCTGACCACTCTTTTACTTTTGTATGATGCTGAGCAATTCAGCAAAATAAATATTATTTTAAAAAACCAACCTTACTCAGTGCTGCCTTCAAATTCTATTTACGGCAGAGTCAGGGAAGTCTGCAGATGTTTGTCACACAGAGCATACAGGCTGTCAAACACAAAGAAAAGATATCTCGAAGACCTAGTATTTGAGTTTAAGTCCTAAAAGGTAGGATAGAATTTTGATAGGCCAGGGACAGATATCCCTGTGCCCCCTTGCCACGCAGGTGTGTGGGTGTGTGTGGGTGTGTGTGTGTGTGTTTTCTAGCTAAAGGAAAAGGCAGAGAGAGTCTGAGGAAAGGAAGGAAATCACAGTGTGCTAGGAGAACAGCAGGAGGCATGTTTTAACTCGACCAGAAAAGAAAGGAAATGAAACTGAAGATTAAATTAGTAAATTAGGTTACATTCTTAAAATGTTTGAAGTATTAGGCCTAGGGTTTGGGAGCCTTGTGGTTAAGAGAGGGGAAAAAAACAAAAAACAAAAAAAAAAAAAAGGAAGAACTGATTTTGTGATGAAATGACTGGTTTTTTGTTGTTGTTGTTTTGTTTTGTTTTTTGACAGGCAGAATGGACAGTGAGAGAGAGAGAGAGAGACAGAGACAGAGAGAAAGGTCTTCCTTTACCGTTGGTTCACCCTCCAATGGCCGCCGAGGCGGGCGCGCTGTGGCCGGCGCACTGCGCTTATCTGAAGTCAGGAGCCAGGTGCTTCTCCTGGTCTCCCATGGGGTGCAGGGCCCAAGCACTTGGGCCATCCTCCACTGCACTCCCAGGCCACAGCGGAGAGCTGGCCTGGAAGAGGGGCAACTGGGACAGAATCCAGCACCCTGACCGGGACTAGAACCTGGTGTGCCGGCGCCGCAGGCGGAGGATTAGCCTAGTGAGCCGCAGCACCGGCCATGACTGATTTTATTTTAAAGACCATTGGAACAAGGTGGAGAGCCAGATTTTGGTGTTCTCAGTAAGGACCATGAAGCTGTAAAGCTGCTATTCAGGGCCCCACTGTGGTGCAGCAGGGTAGGCCACATACTTTTAGGACACCGCATTCCATATCAAAGTACAGGATTTGAGTCCTGCCTTTGCTGCACTTCCAGTCCAGCTCCTGGTAATGTGCCTGGGAGGCAGCCGATGATGGCCCAGATATTTGGGTTCCTGCCACCCGTATGGAAGACCCAGATGGAGTGCTAGCTCCTGGCTTTGTCCATACCTAGCCTTGACTATTGCAGGTATTTGGGGAGTGAACCAATGGATGGAAATTTTCTCTCAGGTTTTCTTTTTGTCACTCTGCCTTTCAAATAAATAAATCTTTTTTTTTTTTAAGATAATGCTATGTACCTTGATTTTCTTGCTTATAAATGAGAGTTAAACTGGATTTTTCCCAAGAGTTTCTTCTATTTCTTACAGTTTATGATTATTACATAGTTAGGAGGACGTATGTCTGACCTACTGGTTAAGACATCCCTTGGGATACCTGCGTCTTATATCAGAGTGCTGGGGTTCAAATCCTAACTCCACTTCCAGTTCGAGTTTCCTGATAATGCGTACACTGGGAGGCAGCAGATGGTGGTTCAAGTAATTGGGTCCTTGTTAACCAAAGTAGGAGACTTTGGTTGACTTTCTGACTCCTGACCCAGCGCCAGCTGTTGCAAACATTTGAGCAGTGAACCAGTGGATGGGAGCTTTTTCTATCTATTTCTGGGTCTCTCTGCCAGCGCTGCAGGCGGAGGCTTCACCTACTATGCCACAGTGCTAGCCCCCACAAACACTGGTTTTAAAATGCTAGCTGATAGATTAGAAATGTCAGGCTACTTGGGGTTCTCCCAAACTATTTTTACATGATTTGCTACTTTGCATATTGAAGGCACTTAAAAAGAAAAGAAAACCTTTGGCCCCCTTATATATGAAGTATAACACATTCTTAGAATTAGCTTCTGGGGGGTGGTGCTATGGCCTAGGGGGTAAAGCCACCACCTGCAGTGCTGGCATCCCACATGGGTGCCAGTTCAAATTTCCAGCTGCTCCATTTCCTATCCAGCTCTCTGCCCTGGCCTAGGAAACAGTGGAAGGTGGCCCAAGTGTTTGGGCCCCTGCACCCACGTGGGAGACCCAAAAGAAGTTCCTGACTCCTGGCTTCAGATTGCCTCAGCTCCAGCCACTGTGACCATTTGGGGAGTGAACCAGCAAATGGAAGATCTCTCTCTCTCTCTCTCTCTCTCTCTCTCTCTCCCTGCCTCTCTGTAACTCTGCCTTTCAAATAAATAAATAAATCTTAAAAAAAAAAAGAATTAACTTCTGCAGGTGGAATATCTACATGTTCTTGGCTCTAAATAATTCTCCATCAGATTTTTCATTTTGGTGTGTAAATAATTTGTGATATAAATATTTTCTATAATGGTAATTCAGCTGTTTTCAGGATGCTAGATTATCTTACTGCACAGCCTTTTCCCAAGATCAGAGTGCCATATGTATGGGATTAGGGGATGGAGAACATCATCTAAGGAAATTAGAAAATTTCCTAAAAAATATTGCTGCTAGCTCTGGTTAAATACAAAGAACTAGATAATAAATCATGAAAACATTTACACTCTATCTGCTGCACACAAATAGAATAGTCGTAGTTCTTAACCTTTGCTATAGTATATGTTCACAAGTCTTTTTGAAAGTAATTTTGTTCCTGGCCGAAATATTGGGGGTATTAGGGAATTAAAAGCTTCATTTCCACTTGAGTCTGCTTGCTTTGATAACCTCATTCCCAAGTTTATTTGGAATGAGAGTAATTTGATACCTGTTAAGACAATAACTGTCCATCTTGCTCCAGTCTGAAGCACCCGGGATTCTTGTCACCACGTGGAGTGGCAGTAGATGGAAATAGTAAATGTAGAGGTATCAACCGGTTACAAATATGTCATTTTTTTTAGCCTTGATTTTTGCAAGGCCCAATAGATGGAGATTAGTCTGAAGCCTACACTGATATTTATTCATGTCAAATCTCTGCTAGAATCCAAAGGACTATTTCTGGATATTATGATCTAATTGAGCAGATACATGCAGATCAAGATATTTCTGTGATTTCCACAACTGAAATATTTATACATTGGGTATTTTGCATAGGAGGAGGAAATAAGGGTTACAGAAAAATGGAAGTTTACCAAAAATCTCACATCAGCATATGAGACTTTAATGTTCCTATAAATGAGTCAAGGCAGCAAGGTTAAGCGCAGTGATTATTAAGTCAATTTACTCATTCTTGTTGTCAGAAGTCCAAAATTCCCTCTGAAGGAATATAAAATTTTTAGATGGTATTAAAGATTTTTAATTAGCAGTAGCTTCAGTTTGATTTTCTAACTGTCTGGAGATTGATTTCTGGATTAAGGACAACTGAACACACAGGATGAACATATACAAAAATTTAATAAGTAAGTGTATTCTTTTATTTATGGAAGCATTCGTGCGTAAGAACTTCCTGGGTAGACAGGAGAGCTGAAGGTTTATCTGAAGATAAGAAGAGAAGGAATAATGACAGTTTCCAAGCACACATTTTGGTCATAAAGTGTCTGAGAATATGGTTGTAGTCTTGATTGGCCTGTAGTGGTTTGCTGTAGTTGGATGCCTGTCTTGGAACAACTCACTATTACATGAAACAGTACTAATTTTTAATAACCCTATATAGAGGAAATCTGAAACTGAACCCAACTGATTTGTTTTTCACATTTTTCCTATGGTGAAGCGGATTGATCTCTGCTTTGCTTTTGCTGTTTGGCATTTTCTCTTTAGTGCTCAGCGTGCACAAGCCTCAATCCTTCAACACTGAATCTGAGCACTGGGTTTTTTTGATAGAGTCTTCCTTTGTTATATCATGTGACATGGTGGAATATTGTATTAGAATTGATCAGAGACAGAATCAGCAGGAAATATAAATTATCAGGGGTACTGCAGGAATTGGCTTACACAGTTGTTAGTGTTGGTTAGGCAAGTCTGAAATCTGTAAGGCAGGCCATCAGGAAGGACAGGCTGGGGCTGGAACAGGTGGAAGTGGCCATCCACGCTTGGGTTTCTTCTTTCTCAGGAAAGCTGTGCTTTTAAGGCTCTAAAAGAAATTGAATCAGCCCCATCTATATTACCTAGGACTGTATGGGCTTAATTGCATCTGCAAAATCATTTCATGCAACACCTATATTAATATTTGATCAGTTAACTGGGGACTTCAGGCTAGCCAAGTTGACAGATAAAAATAACATCACACCCCATCCTTTGTCACATTAGCACCCATATGCTTCTTCATAAAACATATTTAACCTCTAAATAAAGAAGATAAAAGACATACTTCTACCAACCATGATAACAACCATTCTGCATACAAGTGAAAATGCATTAATCCTTTCCCCAGAAGAGGATGCAAAGTCCTTAGGTGATGTTCACTCTTCTCCATGATAGCCCCTTAACTAAAATGCTGACATGAGAAGACAGCTTAGTGTGTCTTATGTTAGATGGAAAAAGGGTAAGAAGGCCAGCACCACCACTCACTAGGCTAATCCTCCGCCTGCAGCACCGGCATCCTAGGTTCTAGTCTCAGTTGGGGCACTGGATTCTGTCCCGGTTGCTCCTCTTCCAGTCCAGCTCTCTGCTGTGGCCCAGGAAGGCAGTAGAGGATGGCCCAAGTGCTTGGGCCCTGCACCCGCATGGGAGACCAGGAGGAAGCACCTAGCTCCTTGCTTCCGATCGGTGCAGCACACCGGCCGCAGCAACCAAGCCATAACAGCCATTTGGGGGGTGAACCAATGGAAGGAAGACCTTTCTCTCTCTCTCTCTCTCTCTAACTCTGCCTGTCAAAAAAAATAAAAAGAAAAAGAAAAAGGGTAAGAAAATGAAGAAAAAGTGTAGATGGTTAGTATACATATAGTAATATATTCATAGCAAAATAAGGTACTCATAAATATTATACCCCTTATATCTGCAACTGGACCCAAGGCCTTGGCTGGTATTTATACTCTCTTTCACTGCTTATTCCAGATTCCCTTTGCCATTAGTAACCTTGTCAATAGTTCTTTGGTGAGGTGACCCAAACCTTAATACCCATAGAGGTTGTTTTCTTACCAGTCATGCCTAAATTGGGTGTTTGTTTCTCGTAGACTGTAATCATAGGGCAAAGGACCAAGTGCCCCAGGTACACACTTCCATTGTATAGTAGCAAGCCATATTCCTGCTTGTGATCACAATTAACCATCCAGCCAGTTCAAAAGCCATCTTTTTTGTCAGTTAATCCCTAGACATTAACTGCCCAAAGAAGCCACAGAGCAGTGTCACCTGCCCCATTTTTTTTGGAATCATTTTGTCTTCCAGTAGAAACATTGCTTTTGGAACTAAGACTTTGAGACCAATAGACCCTCTCTAATCATTGGGAAGAGAAGCAAAAATTTTGCTCTTGAATCATTAGGGGTAATAGTGACTAGAGCCATTCCCATTTCCACCCTTTATTCTTGGGCCTGTAACTCCTAGCTATCGAAGAAACATCCGTGTATGTTGGACAATGATCTAGAGCATCCTAGACAACCTTTCCCTGGCCCCCACAAGGCATTGCCACTGAGTCTTTAAAAAAGTCATTTCAGGGCCTGCGCTGTGGTGTAGTGGGTAAAACATTCCATATGTGCGCCGGTTCAAGTCTTGGATACTCCACCTCTGATCCAGTTCCCCGTTAATGCACCTGGGAAATCAACAGAGGAAGGCTCAAGTCCTTGGGCCCCTGTACCCATCTGGGAGACCCAGAAGAAGCTCCTGGTTCCTAGCTTCAGCTTGGCCCAGCCCTGGCCATTGCAGCCATTTGGGGAGTGAACCAGTGGATGGAAGATAATTCTCATTCTCTCTCTCTCTCTCTCTCTCTCTCTCTTTCTCTCTTTGCCTCTCCTTCTCTGTAGCTCTTTCAAATAAATGAATAAATCTTTCAACAAGAAAAAAGCTCTTTTCATTGTTCTTAAGACAACTGATGGTGGAAGGTAATGCTGAGCCCCTGTACATTCCATGTACATGGGTCAGTTGCCATACTGTATTTGTGAAGCAAATTCCTCGATCAGAAGCAATGCTGTGTGAAATACCATGATGCGGGCAAAGCATTCTGTAAGTCCATGGGTGGCAGGTTTGACAGAAACACTGTGTACATGAAAAATCCATTTTGAGAGTATCTATTCCAGTGAGATGTATCCCTGACTTCATTACTGCTATTGATACTAATGACACCTGCAGTCTATCAGCTCAGAAAGGACAGAGATGCAGATGTTGAGTGCATTGGTTAAGATGCTGCTTGGAAAGCCCACATCCTGGGTTCAAGTCCTGGCCCTGCTTCTGATCCAGCTTCCTGCAAATGCACACCATGGAAGGCAGCAATGATGGCTCAAGTACTTGGGTCCACCCAACCACAGAGGACACCAGATGGAGTTCCTGGCTCCTGGATTTAGCCTGACCCAGCCCAAACTATTGCAGACATTTGGGGGAGTGAACCTGTAAGTAGGGTAGAAGATATTCTCTCTCTTTCTCTCTCTCTCTCTTTCTGTCTCCCTCACTTTCAAATAAAATGAAAATTAATAAAAATTAAAAGAATGTAACAAAGTTACAGATAAGCAAGTAGGTAAAACTAAAGCAAATGCTATGAGTAAGGTATTAGATTAGAGTTGGAGATGTTATACTCATGTCTATATTTGGCTTATTCTACTAGGGCTTCCATAGCAAAATACCATAGACTGAGTGGCTTAAACAACAAAAATGTATTATCTTAATGTTCTGAGACTGGAAGTCCTAGATCAGAGTGCCAGTATGATTAGGTTATGGTTTGAGCTCTCTTTCTGGCTTGCAGAGGGTGTCTTCAAGCCATATCTTTGTATGGCAGAGAGAGAGCTTGCAAGAGAGAATTTGAATGAATGCAAGCTTACCGGTGTCTCAACATATACTAATCCCAACACAACCCTCCATGAACTTACCTAAACCTAATTACCCCCTAAAGGCCCATGTCTCCAAATACCGTGACATTGAGGTTAGGATCTCAACATATGAATGAGGTGGGGGAGGGAAGAGGACACAGTACAGTCCATAAAGCACAGTGGGGTTTGTGGGTATGTACCATGATGATGGCTATATACACAAATGTAGGTATGGGTTAGTATGTGTAATATATATTTCCTAACTTTGGCTGTCAAGAGAACTAGAAGAAGTAAAAACCCAGGAGCATTGAGTTCACGTATACCCACATGTACTGTATTCTACTCTAAGAAACTCTTAGAAAAATGGCTAATTATAGCAATTGCACGAAGAAAATGAAAGATGAGCCTGGAGCCAAACAGCAAAGAAACACTGAAAAAACAAAAAGATGGGAGAATGCAGAAGGAACACAGAAGCCACCCAAAAGCACAGGAAACATATGTGAAACTATTGGGTTTCCACCTGATTTTAGAAATAGTGGATTTGTACTGCCTTTTTATAAAGCATTCTTGAGGTAGTGATGTGTGTTGGGAAAATATATACAGGTATAAAATTCTGTAATCCTGGGGATGGGGAAATACATCATTCCAAGACAATGCTGTGCAATAACTCATAGCTCAAGTTCTGAAATAAGACCTGGGCTCAAGCAGCTCTGTCCATTACTCATTGTGTGAACTTAGGCAAACTATATAAACTTACTAACTATTGGTTACTCCATCCTAAGAAAACTTGATAGAGTGGTTGTGAAACTTGACAGCATTTTCACTTGTTCTTATACTAAAGAACATGTGGGTAAAATCAGAGAGAGAAGAAAATGGAATGTCTGGTTCCACTCAGGAATTCAGCCTAATTTTGACAAGCCTGTGAAAAACTGGTCATAACTAAATGTGTGACCAAAACTTCAGAAAGGCACAGAAAAGGTAAGCATCATTTCCTGACCTGTGACTGCTTAGAGGAAGAGTCAGGAGAGCTGCTAAACTATAAAAGTTATAATTCTGATGATGCAAATATTAATGTATCAACAAAAATTCTTCAAACTATGGCTGCAAAAATAATAACATACGTCTAAGGATAGGTAAAAGAGAATTTCAAAAACAGTAAGAAGGCTATCAAATTTACTAAATCCCAAAATAAGGTAAGGATTTAAAGACATGCCATGGATGGCTAAAATAGATTATTTGATTTTATTTAAAGGATTAAGAACAAACCGATGACAGGCCCATTGTTGAGGACCTGGGAAGTATTAGGAAGTCAAGGAGAATGAAACATTATACTTAGTATTCTTCTTAAAATTAAAGGTCATTGGTCTAGAAAGGATAGAACAACCATTGGTGCAAGAAAACTAAAACAGGGGGCCGGTGCTATGGCGCAGCAGGTTAAAGCCCTGGCCTGAAGTGCCGGCATCCCATATGGGTGCCGGTTCTAGTCCTGGCTGTTCCTCTTCCTATCCAGCTCTCTGCTATGGCCTGGGAACACAGTAGAATATGGCCCAAGTCCTTGGGCCCCTGCACCCACGTGGGAGATCTGGAAGAAGCTCCTGGTTCCTGACTTCGGATCGGCTCAGCTCCAGCCATTGCGGCCAATTGGGGAGTGAACCAGCGGATGGAAGACCTCTCTCTCTGTCTCTACCTCTCTCTGTAACTCTTTCAAATAAATAAAATAAATATTAAAAAAACCTAAAAGACAAATAAGAAGTTTATTGAAAACGTACACATATACATATGTAAGACATTTAAATTCAATTCTTCCAACGTATGTTACATACATTTCAAAATAATAAAAGTCCGAGTTTATAAACCTCTATTAGTAATCTTGAGGATTTATGGAAAGTTATAAAAGTGTGGGGAGGCTCAAAATGGGTGAATTTTGGCTGGCACCGCGGCGCACTAGGCTAATCCTCTGCCTGCGGTGCCGGCACCCCAGGATCTAGTCCCAGTTGGGGTGCCGGATTCTGTCCCAGCTGCTCCTCTTCCAGTCCAGCTCTCTGCTGTGTCCCAGGAGGGCAGTGGAGGATGGGCCAAGTGCTTGGGCCCTGCACCCGCATGGGAGACCAGGAGGAAGCACCTGGCTCCTGGCTTCAGATCAGTGCAGCGCGCTGGCCGCAGCATGCCAGCCATAGTGGCCACTTGGGGGGGTGAACCAATGGAAAATGGAAGACCTTTCTCTCTCTCTCTCTCTCTCTCTCTCTCTCTCACTAACTCTGCCTGTCAAAAAATTTTTTTTAAAAATGGGTGAATTTTATGTTTTTAAAGTAAATTTAAATTTTAAAAAGGTTCTGTATATTATATGCCAATTAATTATTGATATGATTTTTAATTATAAAATAATGTATGGCCTAAGAAAGCATATTGGACACATGTGATCTAAGACTGCATATTGGTCAACTTAGTAATATTCTGAAAAAGAATGACCAAAAAGCTGACCAAAAAATCTAGGTATTTGATAAATCCAAACTTCTACTTTTCTTTTTTACCCATTTTGAATATATTTGTACCTAGTTGTTGAAGTCAACAGCTGCATAAACTGTCTTGACCTATTTCCCTCCTTCCTTTACCCTCTATATTTGATTCATTGTTAAGTTCTGATGAACCTATTTCCAAAAGTATCCACTCTCTGTCAACTTCTCTGTTTTCATAACTTCCACTGCAGTCTAAGCTACTACCACTTCCACTTGGGTTATTATTGTTGCCTGCTAACTGATGTTCCTGTTTCTACTCATAGCTCCTACAATCCATCCTGGACAGGATGGTCAGGGTGGTCAGAATGGTCATTTAAAAATAAACAACAGGATCTTCTGCTTGAAACCCTCAAAAAGCTTCTAATCATACTTAACATTCAAATCTAAACTTTACCCCAGTTTACGTGGCCCTATGTGGAATGACCCTTGCGTTCCTCTCTGACCTCATTCTAGTCACCTATCATTCTGGCTTGGGATAGTCCAGCCACAGTGGCCTTCCAGTGCCTTTAATATGCCGAACTTATCATCCCAGTCTGTTTGTGCTTACAATTTCCTCTCTTAAGATGGTCTATCCTCAGATTCTTATGTGTGGCTTCGTAATGCATCAAGGAAAAGGCAGTGAGATGTCACTTCTCATTCTCCATGTTGGCAAAAATTAAACAATTAGTAACATCCATGCTTTCATGGCTATAGGGAAAATGGTAAAATGTGTATCTAGTGAAAATATAAATTATTTTATAGAGAAAATTGTTTCCACAGTTAAAATAGAAAATATGACATTCAATGAAGATGAAAACACAATATACAATAACTTGAATGCAGGTGAAGCAGAATTTGGAGGGAATCTTATAGCAGTAAATGCTTATATTACAAAATTTAAAGTCTTAAATTGATAATGTAAACTTCCACCTTAAAAAAGAAAAAAAGAGAGCAAATTAAACAAAAAATAAGCATAAGTAAATAAAGGTAAGATTAGAAATCAAAGAAATAAAGCACAGAAAAATAGGGGCCAACACTGTGACTTAGTGGATAAAGCCACCGTCTGCAGTGCCAGCATCCCATATGGGCACCATTTCGAGTCCTGGCTGCTCCACTTCTGATCCAGCTCTCTGCTATGGCCTGGGAAAACAGTTAAAGATGGTCAAAGTTCTTGGTTCCCTGCACCCACGTGGGAGACCCGGAAGAAGCTCCTGGATCCTGGCTTTGGATCAGCACAGCTCCCGCCATTGCAGCCATCTGGTGTGTGAACCAGCGAATGGAAGACTCTCTCTCTCTCTCTCTCTCTCTCTCTCTCTCTCTCTCTCTCTCTCTCTGCCTCTCTGTAACTCTGCCTTTCAAATAAATAAATCTTTAAAAAAGAAAAAGGAAAATCATGTACTTTTGCTATCTCAGACTAGAAGAAGACAAAATGATCATCTCTACAAATGCAAAAAAAGCATTTGACAAAAGTTAGTATCAATTCTCAATTCGTTAAAAAGAAGTCTCGCCGGCACCGCGGCTCACTAGGCTAATCCTCCGCCTAGCGGCGCCGGCATACCGGGTTCTAGTCCCGGTCGGGGCGCCGGATTCTGTCCCGGTTGCCCCTCTTCCAGGCCAGCCCTCTGCTGTGGCCAGGGAGTGCAGTGGAGGATGGCCCAGGTGCTTGGGCCCTGCACCCCATGGGAGACCAGGAAAAGCACCTGGCTCCTGGCTCCTGCCATCGGATCAGCGCGGTGCGCCGGCCGCAGCGCACCGGCCACGGCGGCCATTGGAGGGTGAACCAACGGCAAAGGAAGACCTTTCTCTCTGTCTCTCTCTCTCACTGTCCACTCTGCCTGTCAAAAAAAAAAAAAAAAAAAAAAAAAAAAAAGAAGTCTCTTAGCACACTAGTAGGAAAAGGGTACTTCCTTCCTCAACTTGATAATGGGCATCTTTGAAAAATCTTCAGTTAAAATAGTTGTAAGGCAGTCATTTGGGGCACCAGTCAGTATGCCACTTGGGATGCCACATCCCGTGTGGGAGTGCCTGGTTGGAGTCCTGACTCCACCGCTTCTGATTCATCTTCCTACTGATGCACACCTGGGAGACAGCAGGTGCTGATGGCTCAAGTACTGGAATCCTTGCCACCCATGTGGGAGACCTGGATTGAATTCTGTGCTCCTGGCTTCAGCCTGATCTACCCTGGATGTTGCAGGCATTTGGAGAGTGGATTGGCAGATAAAAGATCTTTGGCTCTGCCTCTCTCTGCCTTTCAAATAAAATGAAAATCAATAAAAAATTTTACAAAACCAAAACTTTTTGGTGAAAGACTAGAGTGTATTCCCCTCAGACAGGAATTAAGCAAAGATACTCAATCTTTAGTTCAGCAATGGAATAAGGCAAGTTCAGTCTGCAGTTCCTTGGCAATGGAATAGGGCAAGAAAAAGAAATAAAAGTCTGCACATTTGGAAGGAAGTAAAACTCTTTATTCACTTATGATGTGATTATCTACTTCAAAATTCCTATGCAATCTACAAAAAACTATTAGAAGTACTGAGTTTAACAAGGTTGCAGCAAACAAGGTGAATAAACAAAAATGAATGTTAAATCCAACAAGCAGTTGGAAGTGGAAATTTTTTGAAAAGCACATACATTTGTAATAAAATTAAATAGCATGAAATACTAAGGAGGAAACTATAAGAACTGTACGCTGAAAACTACAAATCAATGCTGAGATAAATAAGTAGGTAGATACATAAACAGAGAGAAATATCATGTTCATGAGTAAGGAAAAAACAGTATAAATAAGATGTCATTTCTCTCCCAAATTGACTTAGCTTCGGTGCAATCTCAAACTCCCAGCAGCTTTTTATAGAAATTTAAAGTTCATTCTAAAAATTAGGTGGAAATGGAAAGGACCTGTAGTAGCCAAAATCATTTGAAAAAAGAAAAGGATAAATCACTACATGATTTCTGGAATTACCATAAAGCCATAGTAATAGAGTACAGTAGTGACATAAAAATAAACACATTGATTGATTGAGCAGAATAGAAATTCCAGAAATAGACCCACACATATAGGAGCAAGTGACTCTTTTATAGACAGAGATGCCACTGTAATTCAGTGGGGAAACAAATGGTGTGAAATACTTGAATCATTAGGGTTTTTTTTCTTTAAAAAAAAAAAAGCCCTTCACTCAACTGATTCTCTCTATAAAAATTAACTCACAATAGATCATAGACTTAAATATATAAGCTAAAAACTGTAAGAGTGTATTTCAAAGAAATATTAAAAGCAAATCTTTGTGACCCAAAAAGTCACAAATCATGTCATAATAAGTGCTGATGATAATGAAGCAACTGCAGTCCTCTTACATTGCTAGTGGGAATGCAAAATGGTACAGCCACCTTGAAAAACAGTTTGGGAGTTTTTAAACAAAATAAAACTTCTCTACTACCCAGCAATCTTTCTCCTTGTTATTTCCCCAGGAGAAATGGAAGCATGTGAGAACACAAAGACCTGAATATGAATATTCATAGCAGCTTTGTTTTTAAAACCTAAAAACTGGAAATATGCCAGATGTCCATCAGCTAGTTATTGTATAATAGACTATGGTTCATCCATAGTGGAATACTACTTAGAATAAAGAACAAACTGCTGGCCGGTGCCCTTGTTTGCTGCAACCTTGTTAAACTCAGTGCTTCTAATTAGCTCACTAGGCTAATCCTCCACCTAGCGGTGCGGGCACACTGGGTTCTAGTCCCGGTTGGGGCGCCGGATTCTGTCCCGGTTGCCCCTCTTCCAGGCCAGCTCTCTGCTGTGGCCAGGGAGTGCAGTGGAGGATGGCCCAAGTCCTTGGGCCCTGCACCCCATGGGAGACCAGGAGAAGTACCTGGCTCCCGCCATCAGATCAGCGCGGTGTGCCGGCCTCAGCAGCCATTGGAGGGTGAACCAACGGAAAAGGAAGACCTTTCTGTCTCTCTCTCTCTCACTTTCCACTCTGCCTGTAAAAAAAAAAAAAAAAAAGTGCTGATTCGTGCAGCAACATGGGTGAACTTCGATACATTTCATTAACTGAAAAAAAAAAAGTGCAACAAAAAAAGTGCAACAAAAGATACAACACAATTCATTTATAGACAATTCTAGAAAAGGTAAAACTATCCAGACAGAAAATATATCAGTGGTTGCTAGGGGATAAAGGTTGGGTAAAGAAATTGACAATCAAGGGACTTAAGGCAACTTTTGAAGCAAAGGAAATACTCTATTCCTAGATGGTAATGCTGGTTACATGACAGTATGAATTTGTCAGAACTGATTGACTTTTATGCTTTGAAAGAATGAGTTTAGTTTGTAGCTTTTTCTCATTTATTATTGAAAGACATAGTGGGCTAAGCTTCTGTCTGCAGTGCCAGCATCCCATATGGGCGCCGGTTCGGATCCCAGCTGCTCCTCTTCTGATACAGCTCTCTGCTATAGCCTGTGAAAGCAATAGAAGATGACCCAAGTGCTTAGGCCCCTGCACCTGCATGGGAGACCTGGAAAAAGCTCCTGGCTCCTGGCTTTGGATCAGCACAATTTGGGGAGTGAACCAGTGGGTAGAAGACCTTTTTCTCTGTCTCTCCCTCTCTCTGTCTGTAACTCTATCTCTCAAATAAAATAATAATAATTTTAAAAAGAGCAGTCTTCCACCCACCAGTTCAGTCCCACAACAGCCAAACCTGGACCAGGCTGAAGCCAGGAGCCAGAAACTTTAGGTCTCCCACGTGGATGGCAGGGACCCAAGCAGCTGAGGTATTATCTGCTGCTCCCCAGAGTGGATTAGCAGGAAGCTGAATGAGAAGCAGAGGTGGTAGTCAATCCCAGGCCTTCTGATAAGGTTGCAAGTTAAACTACTGCACCACAATACCCACCCCAAGAATGAGTTTCTTTAAATTCAGTATATGTTATACCTTCATTTAAAAATAAAATTTAAATGCATCACTTTTTTCCCTGTCAAATTCCTATAATTTTTCCCTTGGAAGTAAAATCATCAGAACATTATATGTGGACAACTATTTATGACAGCATTATTTTTAGTTAAAAGAAACTTGGAAATAACCCAAATTTTCATTAATAGGGAAATGATTGCATATATTACAATATGTATGTGTCATGGAGTTTACCCACTAAATCAGACAAACAGCATAGTTCTTTACCAGTTGATATGTAATGATAAATAAGAAGAAAATAGTTATTTTCATTTTGATTTTTAAAAATGAATATTTAGAAAGTCTAATGTAAAAACAAAGTTATCTGTAAACAAAATGTGGACCAAATGTGAAATCAAATGAATTTATGGCATGATTCTGAGCAGTTGGAGGAATTATAAGTGCACTTCAAAAAACACATGGGAAGGTGGCATAAAAGATGAGTTTATTTTGGTGCAGAATTTTGAAATCTATATGTAGTTTTTTATAATACACATATTCCATGAATATTCTGAAAATACTTCATATAACAATAAAAAACCTATTTAATCATAAATTTGGGATCTGTTTCTCTAGGTGGAGTAGGCTTAGAAGATTTGATTACATTTCCTTTCAAATTTCATATTTCACCATGCTATTCTCTTCAATAGTAATATTTACATAATCATAATATAGCAAATAATATTTGTTTTCAGTTTCAGAATCAATCTCTAGACAGAGAAAATAATCCAAGTTGCAGTAATGCTGTGAATACCAGCAGTGCACAACTATTGGTGTAGCTGGCACAAGGCAAGGGGTGAAGGCTGTAAGGAGAAGCGGGAGGGATGGAAGCATTAATTTCTTCCTCCTTCCTAGTGTGGAATTAAGAGAGCTTCTGAAGTTGATGAAACATGAAGCAAATGGTTCAGTGTGTTATTGAAGGATATCCAGGTGCTAACAGACTTTAAATGATGTAAGTGGTAAACGAGGAGAGAAGGGAGAAGTCAGAGCTAAATACTTTCCTATAAGGAAATGCAAGTACTCTTTAAAGCTATTTAATTAGGATTTAGAAGTTTATATATAACATGGCACAATCACTAGAAGAACCTGAAATTGAAACAAATGGGAATAAAATGGAACTTAGTTCAGGCAGGAAAGTTTTGATTTTCACTAATAGCATATTTTAGCATTTAAATTTCTAATCATAATGCACATATCACTTATCTTAAAAATTATTTGCCACCAAAAAAAAATGCTAGCCTCAGTTCATTTTTTACAAGGTTTATGAACTGAAAGATAAGAAAACTGTGATAGGAAAATTATTATTTTTAAGATTATTTACCTATTTGAAAGGCTGAGTGACAAAGTGGGAGGGAGGAAAAGGGAGAGAGGGAGAGAAGAGAGAGAAATTCCATCCATTAGTTCACTACCCAAATGCTCACCACTGTCCAGGCTGGGTCAGGCTGAAGGGAGGAGCCAAGAAACTCCACCCTGGTTTCCCACGTGAGTGGCAGGGACCGAGGTACTTGGGTCATCATCTGCTGTCTTCCCAGGTGCATTAGTAGAAACCTGGATCAAAAGCAGAGGACCCAGGATTTGAATTGGCACTCTGATATGGCATGAGGGGTCCCCAGCAGCACTGTGCCACAACACCAGCCCAGAAAAAAAAAAAATCTTGATTTCGTAAAGCCATTTGAGTAAGGCCCTATGGACAAGAATAAAAAAATTTAAGTTTGTATCCTTTCATAATATACATATTACTTACACTTCATCCCTGACTCAAAAGATACATAAACTGATTTTTTCCCTAGTTATCCTGATAGATTTTGAGAGAATAAGGATGACTTTTGGCCATGTGTTCCAAGGTTTTGTCATCCATCATGGCGTACTCCTTGTAACTCCAGTGTGGGTTAATTGGGTAGTTAATACAGGAGCTAGTGTTTGACCCATCAGGTAAAATGCCATTTTGGATGCCAACATCCTTTATCAGAGCACCTGGGTTCAAGTTCCAGCTCTACTTACAATTCCAGCTTCCTGTTAATACACACTTTAGGAAGCAGCAGGTAATAGCTCAAGTAGTTGGGCCACTGCCACCCATGTGGGAGACTTGGATGGAATTCTTAGCTCCTGGCTTCAGCCTGGTCCAGCCCCAGCTGTTATGGCCATTTGGGGAGTGAACCAGGGGACTAAAGAATCTTTTTTTCTCTCTTTGTCTCTGTCTCTGTCCCTGTCTCAGTCTCTCTGTGTGTGTGTGTGTGTGTGTGTGGTGTGTCTCCCTCTCTGTCTCTGAGTATCTCTCTCTCTGTCACCCTTTCAAATAAATAATTATGTAAGGCTTTTCTTTTAAAGTCTAGTTTGGTGTGGAAAGAACTAGATAAGATCCTTTCTACATCAAGTTATGCTTGTTTTGTGGAATTAATTTATAAGACTTACATGTCCTGCTATAATGTGACTGATGATCAGTAAACATTTTATTATAGTGCTATTGTCATTATCTTTAGCAAATAGTTTTTCATTTCTTTTAGGGCCACTAGAGATTCAAGTAGTATCACGATTGCCCTTGCTTTATAGAACAGAAATGTCTTCTCAAGTCAAACTGAATGAGTCATAGTTGTTGATCCTTTGGTTCTGCATGTGTAACACCTTCGAACAATGTAAGAAGAGCTTGCATCTCTAAATGAACTGTAGACATAATATGCTGCCGTAAGTTCTTTGGCTGAGCGGTTATTATATACTCATATTTGCCAACCCCTTGCTCCTACTTCTCACTTTTTTCCAATAAGTAAGTATCCTGCATCACACCTAACCCAGAGGGTTTTTGTTTGCAGAAACCCACTTGCTACACAGGCGTAGAAGCCTTTTAGCACAGAAACTTAAGGTGCATTTGGTAACTTTACAATAATGCCAGTAGCAGCAAACATTCTATGAGAAAAACATACAAAGGACTGTCTTTATGTAAATTATATATAACTATTAACATTTAGGTGGCATGATTGATTTCCTTTAAAACTAGTCACACTGGGGGTAATGAAAGGCTTTCACTTTATCCTGATTTATACTCTGGAGCTTTTCATACTCATGGAGGGTTTCAAGTCAAATGGGTGTCAGGGCATGGCCCATACAAATAACAAGAAATCCATGATTTTGTAGCTCAAAGCTAACTGCTCTAATTATGAGTCCCTCTGAGTATTTTCTTTGAATCCTTATAATAAAATGGGATTTTTTTCTTTTTTTTTTAAGCTTTGTATTACATTCTCATTTATGTTCAGTGGATGATGGTTCTATCAATAGGAACCGTTGGCAAAAAAAATCTCAAAATGGATATATATATATGTATATATATATATTTACCCAAAACTGCCTGCTAGCAATAGCTAAAAGCTAGTTCTGGTGCCCTGCGATGGAGAATAATGTGTATTCTGATGGTCATACTAAATGTATGAAAACATAAAAGGTCTTGTAGCATGCTATTTATAGGATTTTTATAATCGTTTTCATTTATTGTAAATGTCACATAGCAACTTGATTATTCCTTTTTTTTAGAAAAAGGTTTTATTATTTATTTGAGAGATAGAGTTATCGACAGAGAGAGGGAGAGACAGAGAGAAAGGTTTTCCATCTGCTGGTTCACTTCCCAGATGGCCTCAATGGTTGGAGTTGGGTCAATCCGAAGCCAGGATCCAGATGCTGTTTCTGGGTCTTCCACATTGGTGCAGGGGCCTGAGCACTTACACCATCCTCTACTGCTTTCCCAGGCCATAGCAGAGAGCTGGATTGGAAGAGGAGCAGCCAGAACATGAACCAGCACCCATATGAATGCTGGTCCACAGGCAGAGGCCTAGCCTACTATGCCATCACTGGCCCCAGCTTTATTATTCTTACATGACAATAATTTAGCACTAGAGAGAGATTTTTTTTTATTTTTTATTTTTTGACAGGCAGAGTGGACAGTGAGAGAGAGAGACAGAGAGAAAGGTCTTCCTTTGCCGTTGGTTCACCCTCCAATGGCCGCCGCAGCCGGCACACCGCGCTGATCCGATGGCAGGAGCCAGGTACTTATCCTGGTCTCCCATGGGGTGCAGGGCCCAAGCACTTGGGCCATCCTCCACTGCACTCCCTGGCCACAGCAGAGAGCTGGCCTGGAAGAGGGGCAACCGGGACAGAATCCGGCGCCCCGACCGGGACTAGAACCCGGTGTGCCAGCTCCGCAAGGCGCAGGATTAGCCTAGTGAGCCGCGGTGCAGGCCACTAGAGAGAGATTTTAAACTGTTTGGACCAAGGAGACAAGGAAGCATCTTTCTGGCCTCTTGCTAGTTGTTTTATTTAGAGGTCAGATCCCCAAACACGATTTTGTAAATGCCAGAGAATGGGTTATTTTTGTGTGTATGTTGACCAGGTGAGATTTATTTGTCTCTTGCATGGACAGAGGGGGGAAGATTAACTGGAATGGGAATTTCCTGATAAGTTTTCAAGGTGCAAATTTGAAGTTGAGTTGACTTTCCTTTAATAAATGAGAAATATTTATTCCTTAATGTAAATTGTATAGCCTGATTTAGGAAGCTTTGGATGGTATTTTTAAAGTGTGTCACAAAACTTGTTGTGAATGCAAAAACGAGTTCTTTACAAACATACTGTTATCAATGATAAAAGCCAGAAGACTTCCTAGCTACTCTCAGAAATTTGGGAGTTTCCTTTAATAATGGAATGTTCATAGCAACTTTATTTGCAAAATATGGAAACTACATGAATGTTCTTCAATAGGTGAATGGATAAATAAACTATGACAAATTCATACAATGGAATTCTACTCAACAATGAAAAGGAAGGAACTATGGATACATGTAATGACTAAAATGAATCTCACATTCATAACTTAGTACTGAATGAAATAAGCCAGTCTCCAAAAATTGCATCCTGTTTGATTCCATTTATAAGGCATTCCATAAAAAACAAAACTGTGGGGATGGAGAATGTAGCAGTAGCATTAAGTGAGAGAGGGTATGACTAACTAGGAGTAGCAAAGGGAATTTTTCAGGGTGATGAAACTATTTTGTATCTTGATTGTAGTGATGGTTAGAAGAACCTATACATGTATTAATACTCATAAAACTGATTCTGAGGCCAGAGTGCTATTTAGGACATCTGCCATTCTATGAGTCTGCTGAGTATCTCACTTCCCATGTTGGATCACTCTCCCCTTTATTTATTCTATCGGTTAGTGTTAGCAGGTACTAGACTTGCTTATGTGCTCCCTTTGACTCTTAGTCCTTTCATTTTGATCAATTGTGAACTGAAATTGATCACTTGGACTAGTGAGATGGCATTGGTACATGCCACCTTGATGGGATTAAATTGGCGTCCCCTGGTATGTTTCTAACTCTACCATTTGGGGCAAGTCAGCTTGAGCATGTCCCAAATTATATATCTCTTCCCTCTCTTATTCCTACTCTTATGTTTAACAGGGATAACATTTCAGTTAAATTTCAACACTTAAGAATAACTGTGTATTAATTACAGAATTAAACCAGTCATATTAAGTAGAACAGACAAAAAAACTACTAAGAGGGATAATGTATTAAGTTGTTCATTAACAGTCAGGGCTATGCTGATCAAGTCACCATTGAGATCTGGCTGAAAAGCCCATGAGAGTATTTCAGGCATGGAAAGCCAAGACACTCTGGCAAAAAGATCTCTGTGAGTGAGATCTCAGTGGAAAGAACAGGTCTTCAAAGAAGGAGGTACCTTTCTCTGAAGGGAGGAGAGAACCTCCACTTTGACTATGACCTTGTCTAAACAAGATAAGAGTCGGAGAACTCAGAGGGCTTCCATAGCCTTGGAAACTCATGACTGGAGCATAGGGAGATTACTGATGCCATAGACAGGAGTGTCAATTGGTAAAGTCAACAACAGGAGTCACTGTGCACTTACTCCTCATGTAGGATCTCTGTCCTTAATGTGCTGTGCATTGAGATTTAATGCTATAACGAGTACTCAAATAATATATTTCACTTCGTGTTTCTATAGGGGTGCAAACTGTTGAAATCTTTACTTAATGCATACTAAACTGATCCTCCGTAAAAAAAAAAAAAAAAAAAAAAAAAGAAAAGAAAAGAAACTATCAACTCCCAACTTGACTCTCACTGGGATTAAACATGACAATAGGTCTGATCTGATTTCATCATCATTAAAAAAAATCATCTATTATTTTTCACTTTATGTTTCTGTGTGGGAGCAAACTGTTGAAATCCTTACTTAATGTATACTAAGCTGATCTTCTGTATATTAAGATAATCGAAAATGAATCTTGATGTGAATGGAAGGGGAGAGGGAGCGGGAAAGGGGAGGGTTGTGGGTGGGAGGGACGGTATGGGGGGGAAGCCATTGTAATCCATAAGTCGTACTTTGGAAACGTATATTCATTAAATAAAAGTTAAAAAAAATACTCATAAAACTGCATCCTTTAAAAATGACAATTTTAATATAAATTTTTAAAAATAAAAACTTTTGCATGAAAATTTATTCTACTTCTAGTTTCAGGTGTCTTCCATATTGATACTGCATTCAGTTTTCCTAAGGACTTATTGGTAGTTATTTTTATGAACTCATCATTCATCATACTATAGAGTAGCATTTCTTGAGCATTCTAATCCCGACACTTTCTTAAATATTGTTTAGGACCCTAAAATGCTTTTATGTAAGTTATATTTTAATGTAATATCTACTAATGTTTATTGTTTTTTTTTAAAGATTTTAATTTATTTATTTTAGAGGTAGAGTTACAGACAGAGAGAAAGAAACAGAGAGAAAGGTCTTCCTTCCGTTGGTTCACCCCTCAAATGGCCGCTACGGCAGGAACTACCCTATCCGAAGCCAGGAGCCAGGTGCTTCCTCCTGGTCTCCCATGCGGGTGCAGGTGCCCAAGCACTTGGGCCATTTCCACTGCCCTCCTGGGCCACAGCAGAGAGCTGGACTGGAAGAGGAGCAACTGGGACTAGAACCCGGCGTCCATATGGGATGCTGGCACCACAGGCAGAGGATTAACCAAGCGAGCCACGGCTTGGACTAGAAGAGGAGCAGCCGGGACTAGAACCTGGTGCCCATATGGGATGCCAGCGCCTCAGGTGGAGGATTAGCCAAGTGAGCCACAGCGCCAGCCCTACTAATGTTTATTGTAATGGAAATTAAAACAAAAACTTTAAATATTCTTTTTTTCCTAAGAAATTATTTATTTAATGAGTATAAATTTCCTAAGTACAACTTTAGGGATATAGTGATTCTTCCAATCATACCCACCCTCCCACCCCACCTCCTCCCTCTCCCATTCCCAGTCCCATTCTCCATTAAGAAAAAAACCTGTTCCTTGACAGTCAAGACCAGGGCTGTTCAAGTCATTGCCTCTCACAGTGTCAATTTCATTTCTACAGATTTCCTTTTAGATGCTCTATTAGTTATCATAAATCAGGGGAACATATGATATTTGTCCCTTTGGGAATAGCTTATTTCGCTAAGTATAATGTTTTCCAGATTCATCCATTTTGTTGCAGATGACCAGATTTCATTTATTACTGCTGTGTAGTATTCCATGGTGTACCTATCCCATAATTTCTTCATTCGTTCTTCAGTTGATGGGCATTTGGGTTGATTCCATGTCTTAGCTATTGTAAATTGAGCTGCAATAAACATGGGGGGGGGTGCAGATAATTTTTATTTGCTGATTTCATTTCCCCTGGGTAAATTCCCAGGGGTGAGATGGCTGGATCATATGGTAGGTCTATATTAGATTTCTTATGTATCTCCAAACTGATTTCCATACTGGTTTTACCAGTTTACATATAGTAATAGTAAGACTATTGCGTGTTAATATAATGAATATATCTTTCCAAAAACTTCTTAAAAATTAGTTTAAAGAGTGTCAGTGCTGCACTTTTTTGCATCTCTTTAATGTCTGGGTTAATAGAAGATAACTCGATACTGATATCTGCTTCTGCATTTACTTTGTTGAAATATCTCATGTCATGTACCTCCAGGAAAATTTCACTGTATAATCCTGAAAGAATGAAAGTGAAAAAGATAAATAACATCATGGTATTAGAATATGTTTTTTATATCCTTATAGCACACTGTAAGAGCCACTGTTTTAGGGATATTAGAAATGTAAACTGGTCCCAACTTGTATGTTTGATAACACTCTGGCTATCTGTTAATTCACCAGTGGGCCTTGGTATTCTTATTTTTTTTTTTAATTTATTTTATTTATTTGAAAGACAGAGTTACAGAGAGAGGTGTAGACAGAGAGAGAGCTCTTCCATCCGTTGGTCCACTCCCCAGATGGCCACAACGGCCGGAGCTGAGCTGATCCAAAGCCAGGAGCCAGGAGCTTCTTCCGGGTCTCCCACGTGGGTGCAGGGGCCATCTCCTACTGCTTTCCCAGGCCATAGCAAAGAGCTGGATCGGAAGAGGAGCAGCCAGGACTAGAACCAGCGCCCATATGGGATGCTGGCACTTCAGGCCAGGGCTTTAACCCGCTGCACCACAATGCCGGCCCTGGTATTCTTAAGATAAATTGCAATGATAGTCCTTGACTTACCACCATAAGGGTTTTTTTTTTTTCTTTTTCACATTTCTAGTAGATTTGTAGGCCTTTGGTATTATAGATTGGATTAGCCTTGGTTTCAAACTTTTGTTATTATATTCATGGTTCATTCACAAGATGCTTTCTAGCATATTGTAAACATCTCCTTATAATGCGTTTCTCATCCTGTGCCAGATTTTAAGTGCACGCTTTGATGAAATATAAAATATGAAGTATAAATCTCTACTTGACCGTGAATGGTCTACAATACAAGGAAGAGATTACAACTAGCTCAGAGTTCTGTTGTTCTAATCCCTTCTGAATTACAGTTGCTTCTTCAGGAGACTTATGTTGGCCCCCTCCTCTGTGTGCCTCTGCAGGGAAGGCATTTCTAAGGATTCGGAAAAGAGTAGGGCATGGTCTCTGCATTTAGGAAACTGAATGCATCAAGGACAATCTTAGCACTTTTATACCTGTCTTCCACAATTTACACTGAACTAACATTTTCATATCCCTGTATATTAACTTTCTCAATACTTTCAAAAAGTAAAAACAAAGCAACTCATTCTACCTTGAAATGTACACTAATTGACTTAAAGAACTATTTCCCTTGTGGAAGACCCTGCAGAAATTATTAAGGTGATGGCCGGCGCCGCGGCTCACTAGGCTAATCCTCCGCCTTGCGGCGCCGGCACACCGGGTTCTAGTCCCAGTTGGGGCGCCGGATTCTGTCCCGGTTGCCCCTCTTCCAGGCCAGCTCTCTGCTGTGGCCAGGGAGTGCAGTGGAGGATGGCCCAAGTGCTTGGGCCCTGCACCCCATGGGAGATCAGGAGAAGCACCTGGCTCCTGGCTCCTGCCATCAGATCAGCGCGGTGCGCCGGCCGCAGCGCGCCAGCCGCAGCGGCCATTGGAGGGTGAACCAACGGCAAAGGAAGACCTTTCTCTCTGTCTCTCTCTCTCACTGTCCACCCTGCCTGTCAAAAAAAAAAAAAAAAAAATTATTAAGGTGTTTCCAGACTTAGAGCAACAGAACTCTAAGTAGTCATTTGGTGATCGCTACAGCGGAGTGTTTTATTTATTTTTATTCATCACCACACCTTCGTCATCACTCTGTGTCTTAACTCTCCCTCAATTGGTGCTGCTTCTGGACAGAATTAAAATAAAGGTATTTTAACTAATTAAATTCCAACTACATTCCCTTTAGCGAAGGAGTAAATTAAACTCTGGTGACACCTTTGAGCATGACGTATACCTTCACTAAAAATGAGATCTGCTCTAATCTAATGAGGGTCACATCCTTAAGTGAAGCACTGGCCTTTCTCTGGAATCCATATTTTAAAATGCCTGTGAGGCATTACTGCTTAGTTGTGCCAGAGAGATATCACATCCAGGTGTCTCCTGCAGCAGTGCCTCATTCACATTCCCGTCCTATGTTCCCAGGCCTCTCACTACATCAGTGCCTCCTATCTTGTGTCTCTTCTTTTACACTCTTGTTCCTTCCCATTGGGTTACAAACATGCTCAAGGATTCTTCTACTTAAAACAATAAAAAAAGAAAAACCCTCCTATTTGCTGTGCTGCTGAGCTACTGCCCCATTTTTCTTTTATCCGCACTTCTTGAGAACATCATTTACACTTTGCTCCCACTTCCTCACCTTCCATTTATTCCTGGTCTACTGTGTCACCCAACTAAAACCAAGTTACCCATGGTCACTGGGATCCCAATTCCCAAATATTTTTTTACTTCTTTTCAGTCCTCATCTTACTTATCAGTAGGAAAAACTCAGCCAACCTTTTTGATCTCTCTTTTATTGCCATGTTTTCTTGACACTCTTCTTTATTTTTCTACTTATTTCCCTGTTGGGTCTTGCTTCCTTTGCCTCTGCCTACTCCCTAAATAGTGACAGTTCCATCCTCTTGACTCCTCTCAACAGACATCTTTCTCTGTGGGAAACTTAATTCATTCCCATGACTTTAGGTCATATTTTATGCCAATAATTCTAAAATATTTATCTCAAGTTCCAGCTTTTCCCTCCTGAGATCCAAATTGTCCCTCATAACTGCATGATAATATTATCTAGCCTAGATAACTTGCAGAGCACTCAGACACCTCCAGATTCCATCCAGTTATCTCAACCCCTCCACCAAAATGACCTACTCTTTCTCTCTAATTCTCAGCAATTTATCCAGGCTAAAGTAACTCACTAATAACATACATTACTATGTATTAGATATTGCTATAGGCTTTTTAAGTGTTGCCTCATATAATAGTAACATAAATAATGATAACAGGAGATAATAATGGAAACTAGCCATTAGGTGGTTCTTATGTGCTGGGAACTCTTTTATGCATCTTAATGTTTAGTAATCTAATCCTCACAGCAAGTCTGAGTTACATACTATTATTAAGCTCATGTTATAGATAAGGAAATGAGGCCCAGAGAGGTTAAATAACTGGCAAAAGAAATCACATTTATCAAAACCTACGAGTAGTTATAGAACGTCTAGTTTTGTCTCACATCAAAGCTAATATTCTTAACCACTGTGCTGCCCTAACTGCCCCTCAAAATCAAATTCCTACACATACACATCTAAGTTATGTCTTTCCTGCCTCTAAAGTACCTATTGTTGCCCAGAGAGCATGATTCTACCCAGCACACTTAAGGGATTTGATGTAAGTAAATTTGCCAGTAAGGTAGCCACATCTTTTGGGGCTAGGGACTACGTCAAGGCCTTTTGCTTAATAAACACTACTAAATTATCATTAATTTTTAGTGACTTTCCTTACCTTATTCCCTTTGTGACTCCCTCTTCCACCCTTCTTACAAGCTTCCTGTCACTGCTTGCTGCTCCCTATAGCAGTGTGCATCCATTGCCACCCTAACACCTGCCACATTGTGTATTCATGGTTAGCCACCTGTTTCATCTTGTTTACCCATAAGTATTCAAAGGTACTTCCTTACTCCTTTGTATGCTCACATGCCTGAATATACTACAGGCACATAGTTGTCTCTCAATGTTTTTTGGATATATGGAAATAAAATTTACAGAAAGATCTGACAGTATAATGGACTATGACAGTTATGAAATTTTATTCTTTAAACTCTTTGGCCTCAAAATATTTTGTTTATTCACAGATCCCTCTTTGGAAAATATGAGGATTTGTAAAGTTGGAATGTTAATTTTTCTTAAGACAAGTTCTAAGCAGTATGATTATGTGATACCTGGCTTCATATTCATTGATTGCCAAAAATGCACAGAAATGGAAACTAGGAAGTAGTACAATATAAGAAATCATGAATTCTTTCTTTCTAAGTAGCAGGTGGAATTTAAGTGCTAGCTTATGATCTTCCTTGGACCTCCCTTTGCTACTTGAGTTACTTAGCATATCCATGGATCCATAATGTTCCATTTACAGACCAAGCAGACAATTTTGGCGAGACTGACTTATTGAGATGAACAGCTAAAACAAGTTAAATCCCATCATCACATCCCTACATTAATTTTAACATGAATTTAGTTGGTATTAAATGGACATTTGTTTTTATTGTCCCAAAGATTGGACTTTTCCTCCAGTAAAGCAGAATAATGTATCTATATGCTGTTCTCACTTGAGCAGTACATAAAGATTAGTAAATAAGGCTCCATTAAAAATACTTATAATGTAAGTAACATGAGTCCCAGTAGCATTTCTAACGTCCATTAATGCTTATTCTGAGGATCAGAGCTCATTTTACTGAGCCATTTAGTCAAACCGTGTGATTATTTAGAAAGTTAATTCATGCATACTAAAATCTAGCTTAAGTAATGCAGAGGGTAGGAGGTAAAACTCTACGGAGACGATAGTCCTTTTTGTTATTTAATGATCAGCCATAATTAACTTGCAAATTTGAAATAATTAGAACAAATTAAAGGTATTTAACTTTGCCTCCCTAAAGAAAAATTCAAATTGCACCAAATGCAGCTTTAAATTATTCAAGTCTCAGAGGTCTGGGCTAGATTTTTTTTTATAATGCCTTTTCTATGATGAGAATACCAATCTGCTTTTTGTCAGAAGGCATCCTATCAAGTAATTGTTCTTTGTGTTAATAAATGACAGCTATTCTTCTTTGTAAAAGTATTTCAGTCTCCCAAGACTACATCAGCATTTCCGTGGCATTTTAATTCAATAAAACAAAAGGTTAATGTTTTTCTACTTTTTAAGGAATGCAAATACAAGTGATATTCAATTGGTCCTGAATGACATTTAAAATTTGCCATTCAAGCTCAGACAGACTATCGCGATATGAGATTTGGGCAAAATAGAAAAGTTCAAGGTGCTTTAAATTATTAAAATTTCATTGAACTTCAAGATCTGAAAATGTTTTTCCTTTCCCCACTCTAAATTAAAGCTACTAAAAATTTCCACTTACTATTTTATAATAGTAAAATATGGAGATTTAGTTCAGTGGAATCTTAGTAACCTAAGAGTGACTCATTAGCAATTGTAAATGTGGTGGGTATCCTGTTCTGTTATCTACATTTTGATCATTTTGTCATTACTTTTTAACAACTCAACAGATGCTAAATAATAATAATGGAAAACTGTTCCTAATAATTCCATCCATATCAATGAATAATGTTGTCCTAGTAATCATACACCTCAATGAATTTTGTACACATGTTATCTAGATTCTGCAAAATTATAAGAAACACAAATGATCTGACAATAATAATAACTACCTCAAAGTAGTGCTTAGTATGTTTCTTCACTTTAGTATGTGTGTCCAGGTAGTATGGGAAATAGTTTATATAGTTACTCATTAATTTTGATTCATCTCAGGTATCTAAAATATGTTTAGTAAAATTTTTTTTTGCTTTTTTCCTCAATTGTATTTTTAATTAAGTTTACTGAAATATAATTTATATTCAATAAAATGCACATATCAAGTTTGATATGTTTATACCTTTGTGACTAACACCCCAATTAACACAGAAAGTATCCATCAGGGGGCATCCCATGTGGGCGCTGGTTTCAGTGGCTGCTCCACTTCCAGTCCAGCTTCCTACTAATGGCCTGGTAAGGCAGTGAAGGATGGCCCAAGTACTTGAGCCCTATCACCCACATGAGATACTTGGATGAAGCTCCTGACTCCTGTCTTTGGCCCAGCCCTGGCTGTTGTGACCGTCTGGGGAGTAAACCAGCAGATCGAAGATCTCTGTCTCTCTCTCACTCTCTCTTTGTAAATCTTTCAAATAAATATATAAATCGTATATAAAAAAGAAAGAATCTATCACCCCAGAAAGTACTTTGTGCCACATTTTAGTAGGTTCCCCTACAAGTCCCTGCCCCAGGCAACCAGGGATCTGATTTCCATCACTTCACAAAGTTTTCCAGGTTCTAAATAATCACACGAATAGAATCATCAATATACATGTCTCTGACATCTTTTACTTGCCGTGTTTTAAGATATATCCTTGTTGCTACATGTTCCAGAATTTCATTACACTGTTATCCCTTAGTAGTAATTTACTCTGTAAGTATACCACAACTTGTTTTTGCAGTTCCTCTGTTGTGAATGTTTCCAGATGTTGGCAAAAACAAAAAGCTGAGTTGTTGTAAACATTGGTGTACAAGTCTTTAGTAGAAATTTTTTCTCTCTTAAGTAAATATCTGAGAGTAGAAATACTGTAGCATACTGTACCTTTCTTTAAAACTGTACATGAAGCTGCCAAATTGTTCTTCAAAGCTATGCAGATGCTCTTTGACTTGCAGTAGGGGTATATCCTAACAAATTCATCATAGATGAAAATATTATGAGTCAAAAAAGTATTAAATACACCTAACTTACCAAACATCTTACTTTGTCCACACAGCACACCATATATCTTCCTGATCAATTGGCAATCTGGGAGCCATGGCACACTGCCTCTGGGCAGCATGTTGAGTGTCATAAGGCATATTGCTAACCTAGGAAAAAAAACAAAATCCAAATTTTTTAAAAGATTTATTTATTTATTTGAAAGTCAGAGTTACAGAGAGAGAAGGAGAGGCAGAGAGAGAGGTCTTCCATCCACTGGTTCACTCCCCAAATGGCCGCAACGGCTGGAGCTGTGCTGATCCGAAGCCAGGAGCCAGGAGATTCTTCCGGGTATCCCACATGGGTGCAGGGGCCCAAGGACTTAGGCTATCTTGTACTGCTTTCCCAGGCCATAGTAAAGAGCTGGATCAGAAGTGGAGCAGCCAGGACTTGAACCAGCATCCATATGGGATGCTGCCACTGCAGGCGGCGGCTTTACCTGCTATTCCACAGCGCCGACCCCCAAAATTTGAAGTACAGTTTCAGTGAATATTGTTCTCGTGCCATTGTAAAATTTTGGAAGTCCTTAAGTTGAACCGTTGTTAAGTCGAGGACTAGCTGAATGACAGTTTCGAAGCACCAGAGTTCCAATTGCTCCCTGTAACTGCCAACACATGGTATTTTCATACTTCCATTTTAACCATTGTAGTAGTTGTGAAATATCATCTCATTGTGGTTTAATTTTTTCAAAAGATTGATGTATGTATGTATGTATTTGAAAGGCAGAGAGACAAAGAGAGCGGAAGAGAGAGAGAGAGTGAGAGAGAGAGAGAGGTGTCTGTTACCGGAGATCAGTTATACAAACACACACACAGGGTAATGTCTCCCTAGCTATCTTAACACTTTAATCTACTAGTTCACTCCCTAAATGGGTGCAACAGCCAGGGCTGGGCCAAGCTGAAGCCAGGAACCAGGAACTCCATCTGTCTCCTGCATGGGTGGGTGGGGGCTCCAAGTACTTGGGCCATCATTTGATGCCATCTCGAGGCACATTAGTAGGAAGCTGGCTTGGAAGTAAAGCAGCCAGGACTGCAGCTTACTCTGATGTGGGACTCCAATGTCTCAAGCAATGGCTTAACCTACTGCTGTACAACACCAGCCTCTCATTATGATTTTAATATGCAGTGCCCTGATAACTAATGATGACTACTATCTTTTTAAAAAAAAAGATTTATTTATTTACTTGCAAGGCAGAGTTACAGAGAGACAGAGGGTGAGACAGAGAGGTCAGTCTTCCTTCTACTGGGTCACTCACCAAATGGCTCACCCAATAGCCATGGCTGGGCTAGTCCAAAGCCAAGAGCCTGGAGATTCTTCGAGGTCTCCCATGTTGGTACAGGGACCCAAGCACTTGGACCATTCTCTGCTGCTTTCCCAGGTACGTTAGCAGAGAGCTAGATCCGAACTGGAGTAGCCAGAACTTGAACCAGTGCCCATATGGGATGCTAGCACCACAGGCTGCAGCTATTTATTTGCTATGCCACAACACCAGCCTCCAGTAAGTATCTTTTGATGTTGTTTATTGGCCCATTTCTCTATCTTCTTTGCAAAATATCTGTTCAGATTTTTTAACCAGTTTTAACTGGGTAAGCATCTCAATCATTAAACATAGAGGTCTTTGTGTATTTTAGATACAAAACCTACATCAGATAATATGTGTTGTAAATATTGTCTCCCAAATTGTGACTTACATTTTCATTTATTTAATAATGTTTTTAGTATTGATGATGATCTGAAAGAAATTCTCTTGTGTTTTCCTATAGAACTTAGATAGACTTTTTTTTTTTTTTTTTTTTTTTTTTTTGACAGGCAGAGTGGATAGTGAGAGAGAGAGAGACAGAGAGAAAGGTCTTCCTTCTGTTGGTTCACCCCTCAAATGGCCGCTACGGCAGGAACTACCCTATCCGAAGCCAGGAGCCAGGTGCTTCTCCTGGTCTCCCATGCAGGTGCAGGGCCCAAGGACTTGGGCCATCCTCCACTGCCTTCCAGGGCCACAGCAGAGAGCTGGACTGGAAGAGGAGCAACCGGGACAGAATCCGGCACCCCAACCGGGACTAGAACCCTGGGTGCTGGTGCCGCAGGCAGAGGATTAGCCTATTGAGCCGTGGCGCCGGCCAAGATAGACTTTTATATTATAGTCTGTGATCCATTTTGATTGCATTTTTGGTGTAGTGTGAAGTAGGACTCAAGATTCGTTCCTTATTCCAGCAATAATTATTGGAAAGTTATTCTAGCAATATTTATTGGAAAAGACTAGTTTTTTTTTTTTCATTGAATTATCCAGTGCATTTTCAAAAGTCAATTGAGGCAGTCGCCGCAGCTCACTACACTAATCTTCCGCCTTGTGGAGCCGGCACACCGGGTTCTAGTCCCGGTCGGGGCGCCAGATTCTGTCCTGGTTGCCCCCCTTCCAGGCCAGCTCTCTGCTGTAGCCAGGGAGTACAGTGGAGGATGGCCCAAGTACTTGAGCCCTGTATCCCATGGGAGACCAGGATAAGTACCTGGCTCCTGCCATCGGATCAGCGCGGTGCGCCGGCTACAGCAGCCATTGGAGGGTGAACCAACGGCAAAGGAAGACCTTTCTCTCTGTCTCTCCCTCTCACTGTCCACTCTGCCTGTCAAAAAAATTTAAAAAAAAAAGTCAATTGAATATGTACACACACACACACGCACAGTTGTATGAAATTTCTCTTCCACTGGTGTCTGTGTGCATTCTTATATCAGTGCCACACAGTCTGAACTTTATGGTGAAAATTGAAATCAGCTAGAATATGTCTTCCAACTTTGTTTTTTTTTTAAACATTATTTTAGCTATTCTAGATTTTTTACATTTTAAATTAAATTTATCAATTTCTATTAAACACAATTATGACTTGATCAATTTGGGGACAATAACATCCCCAAAATACTGAGTTTTCCAATACATGAAAATTCTGTTTCCCTGTACTTATTTAGATCTTTTTTAAATTTAACTCAGTAATGCCATGCAGTTTTCAGTGTTGTAGCCACACATTTTTCATTGAATTTAATGATGCTGTATAGAAACGATATTGGTTGGGGTCAGTATTGTGGCATAGTGGGTAAAGCTGCTACCTGCACACCAGCATCTCGTATGGGTACCAGTTCATGTCCCAGCTGCTCCAATTCTGATCCAGTTTCCTGTTAATGGCCTGGGGAAAGCAGTGGAAAATGGCCAAAGTGTTTGGGCCCCTGATATCCACATGGATGACCTGGAAGAAACTCCTGGCTCCTGGTTTTGGCCTGGCACACCCCCAAACTTTGCAACCATCTGGGGAATGAATCAGTGGATGGAAGAGCTCTCTTTCTCTTTTCTTGTCTCTCTGCAACTCTGACTTTCAAAGAAGTAAGTAAATTAATCTTTAAAAAAAAAGAGTATTTGTATTTGAATATTTAAGTTATATACTGTGACTTGTTCAATGTGTTTTTGTAATTACTTAGGTTATTAAATTTCACAATCACACTGTCTAATAATAACTTTATTTATGCCCTTCCAAATTTTTATTTTCCTTATCCTATTTCATTGTCTAGGACTTTCAGTACAATAAAGCAGTAGTTACATTGTTCTCAACCTTAGGAAAAGGAATTCAGTAATTCATCAATAAATGTAATGTCAAATATGGATTTTTAGTAGATGCCCTTTATCGGAAAGAAATAAGTAACATGGTAATCTTAGTTTGCTGAAAATTTTTATCAAAATATTGTCAAATACTCTTTCTGCATATATTAGTGTAATTATGTGGTTTGCTTTCTTTATTCTGTTAAGTCAATGTTGCATTTTCAAAAGTTCTCATTTGGCCATGATGCAATACTATTTTGTATAATGATGGATTTAGTTTGTTAATATTTTGTTGAGGATTTAAAAAAATAAGATTTATTGGCCTGCACCATGGCTCACTAGGCTATTCCTCTGCCTGCGGCACCGGTACCCCGGGTTCTAGTCCCGGTTGGGGTGCCGGGTACTAGTCCCGGTTGCTCCTCTTCCAGTCCAGCTCTCTGCTGTGGCCCAGGAGGGCAGTAGAGGGTGGCCCAAGTGCTTGGGCCCTGCACCCGCATAAGGAAGCATGGGAGGAAGCACCCAGCTCCTGGCTTTGGATTGGTGCAACACCAGCTGTGGTGGCCATTGGGGGAGTGAACCAACGGAAGGAAGACCTTTCTCTCTGTCTCTCTCTCACTGTCTAACTCTGCCTGTCAAAAAATATTTTAAAAAATAAGATTTATCTATTTATTTGAAAGGCAGAGCTACAGAGTGGGAGAGACAGAGAAAGAGATCTTCCATTTACTTGTTCACTCCCCAAATGACCACAACTGCCAGAGCTCGGCCAGGCCAAAGCCATGAGCCAGGGGCTTCTTCTGGGTTTTCATCTTGGATCTTATGTTTGTAAGGGATACTAATTTGTAATAATCTTTTATCATAATAATTTAAATGGGTTTTGGTATTGCACAGTAACAAAATGTGCTAAGTTTTTTTCCTCCCGTACTACTTACTGAAAGTTTGTGTAAGACTTTATATTTTTGCTTACATTTAATAGAATTTACTAATGAAATTATCTGTGAAGATTTCTTTGCAAGAACACCTTTGATTGTGAATTCACTTTCTCTAATAGATATGAGGCTATTCGTGTTTTCTGTTTCTTTTTGAGTTGTTTTTACAAGTTATATTTTCCAAGAAATGTATTCATGGGGTCAACATTGTGGCTCAGTGAGCTAAGCCACTGCCTGCAATGCTGGCATCCCATTTCAGAGAGCCAATATGAATCTTGGGCACCCCACTTCTGATCTAGCTCCCTGCTAATGCACCTGAGAAAGCAGCAGAAGATGGGTTAAGTACTTGGGCCCCTGGCACCCACGTGAGACCCAATGGAGCTCTGTGCTGGACTAGTGCAGCCTGAATTAGTTGCCATTTGGGGAAGTGCACCAGTGGATGAATAATCTGTTTCACTCTCTTTCCCCCACCTTTCAAATGAATAAATAAATCTTCTTTGAAAAGTATATTATATTTCTTCTCAGTCATAAGGTTTTTCATGATTGATATGCTTTCATTGTCTGTAGGCTTTATGGTACTATACCAATTCTGATTCCCAATATTTGTTATTTGTAACTGGAGGTTTTCTATTTTCTTAGTTTGAAAGAGTTACAGAGGCAGATCTTCATCCACTGGCTCACTGTCCATGTGACCATGATGGCCAGGATGAGCCAGGCCAAGGCCAGGAGCCAGGAGTTACATCTGGGTCTCCCACTTTGGTAGCAGGGGCCTAAGAACTTGGACCATCTTCTACTGATTTTTAAAAGGAAAAAAAAAAAAAGATTGATTTGTTTATTTGAAAGACAGAGTTGCACTGAGAGAAGAGAAAGTGATCTTCTATCTGCTGATTCACTCCCCAGATGGCCTCAGTGGTCAAGGTTGAGGCCAGGCTGAAGCCAGGAGCCTGAAACTCCATCTGGATCTCCCACATTGGTGGCAGAAGCCCCAGCTCTTGGGCCATCTGGATCAGAAGTGCAGCAGCTGGAGCTCAGAACAAGGGCTAAGATGGGGTTCTGGTGTTGCAAGTAGAAGCATAACCTGCTGTACCACAATGCCAGCCCTATTTTTCTTCTTTTCTAATTAGGAAATAAAGTTATTTTTCTGCTGAGACTGCTTCTTTATCCCCCAAATTCTGATATGTTGTATTTTTGTTAAGATTTATTTTAAAATATTTTTGATATTTATCATTTCTTTGGTATTTTTGAAATTTTTTAATCTATGGGTTCTTTAGAAATGTGTTAATAATTTCCAAATACTTGGGAGATTTTTTTCTACATGGACTAGTTTTTTTTTTTTTTTTTTTGGCTTAACTTCATTGTGATTGGATTATATATTCTGTGAGATTTCACTTTTAAAAATGTATTGAAATGTATTTATTTTTAGAAATTTATTTATAAGGCAGAGAGATAGAGACCTCTCACCTACTGGTTCTCTCCACAAGTGCCTGCAACAGCTGGAGCTGGGCTAGGCTGAAGCTAGGAGCTAGAAACTCAATTTGAGTTTCCCACACGAGTGACAGAGTTCCAACTACTTGAGCTGCTACTGCCTCCTTGTTAGCAGGAATTTGGAATTGGGAGCGGAACTGGAACTCAAAGCCAGGCATTCTGATACGCGACTCAGGCATTCCACGTAGCATCCTAACCACTACACCGAATGCCTGGTCCCTGAAGCTTATTTTATTTCCTAATGTGTGATCTATCTTGGTCACCATTCCATATACTCTTTTTTTACATTTTTTAAAAAATTTATTTATTTTATTTGAAAGGCAGAGCTACAGAGATGCTTAAGCAGAGAGAGAGGGAGGGAGGTCTTCCATCCGCTGGTTCATTCCCCAGTTGGCCACAATGGCTGGAGCTATGCTGATCTGAAGCCAGGAGCAAGGAGCTTACTCCAGGCCTCCCATGTGAATGCAGGGGCCCAAGGACTTGGGGCATCTTCTACTGCTTTCCAGGTCATAGAGAGAGCTGGATCGGAAGTGGAGCAGCCGAGACTGGAACCAGTGCCCAATTGGGATGCCAGTACTGCAGGCAGCAGCCCTACCCACTATGCCACAGTGCCAGCCCTCCTTATACTTATGTATATTCTGCTTTAGAGTCACATGTCAGATCAAATTGATGAGTAGTGTCATTCAGTTTTTCTGTGGGCTGCAGAATTTTTTTTTGTCCTATAAACTGATAACAAAAATTTGTAATCTCTCCAAAAAGATTTGAGTGTCGCTACTTTTTTCTTTAGTCTTATCATTTTTTGCTACATGTATTTTGAAACTGTTTTTAGAAACTTATATATTAGGGCTGGCACTGTGGCGTAACAGGTAAAGCCACCACCTGCTCTGCTATCATCCCATATGGGCTTTGGTTCAAGTACGGGCTGCTCCACTTCTCATCCAGCTCTCTGCTATGGCCTGGGAAAGCAGCGGAAGATGGCCCACGTCCTTGGGCCTCTGTGCTTATGTGGGAGACCATGAAGAAACTCTAGGCTCCTGGCTTCAGATCAGCCCAACTCCAACCATTGAGGAGTGAACCAGTGGATGGAAAACTTCTCTGTCTCTGCCTCTGCCCCTCTGTGACTCTGCTTTTCAAATAAATAAATAAAAATCTTTAAAAAAGAAGCATATATATTTACAACTTTTATGTCTGTCTGATAATTTACCCCTTTTACCGTAGTTAAATATTTCTCCATATCTCTGGGAAGACTATTTTTCTTAACATCTTCTTTATTTGATATCACATAGCTATTTCAGCCTACCATGTATGTTGTTTGCATGGCATAGTTCTTTGTATTCATGTCAACCTATTTATTCTTATATTTACAGTGTGACTGTTGTAAACAGCATATGATTGCATTCTGCATTTTTCTCTATTCTGATCATCTATTCCTCTTAATTGGAGTGCATAATTCATTTAATTTAATTTAATTACTGCCACTGTTGGATTTAGGTCTACTCGTTTGTGTTTTGTTCACCCTATCAAATCCATCTATTTGGTTGTTGTTGTTCCTGGTTTTCCTTTTCTTTTTTGGGGGTGGGGGTAGAGTAAAGGTTTTTTTCCTGTTTTATATCCTAATTATTCTATTACCTTGAAACCAGGCCCTCTAACAGTGCCATGAATGCTAGATACCACCAGGCCCCTGTCTCCTAGCCATGCTCCCTTAGCTTAACTGACTGAATTGAAGAAGTTGTGCAGTTGACACTACAAGGTTCTGATTACCAAACTCATGAGGTCATTTTCTTTCCCAATAGATAACACTTTGGGGGTCAATATTGTCTTGAGAGGGTTCATTTAGGGAAATTCCAGGTCCAGGCAGAGGAATTCCAGGCCCAGGGCAGAAAGCGCTGAAGCTACTTGGTCATCTTAAATATTTCCTGAAGAATACAGCATTTCTGATCAGCCAGAAAGTTGGACACAGGCTGAACATATAACCAGGCCAGATAACCACTGTGACTCCAATCAACACCTTATCACTTGGCTGGTGCCAACATGCAGCTGACCTTATCCTTTTTCCCCTTATTCTTTTTTAAAATTAAAACTTCATTTTATTATCCTTCAAGCATTGTATTATATTTAATTTTTTAAAAAGATTTATTTATTTGAAAGTCATTGCTACAGGGAGGGAGAGAGAGAGAGAGAGAGAGAGAGAGAGAGAGAGATCTTCCATTTGCTGCTTCACTCCCCAGATAGCCACAATAGAGCCAAGGTCCAGGAGCTTCTTTTGTGTCTCCCACGTGGGTGACAGGGGCCCAGGCACTTGGATCATCTTCCACTGCTTTCCAGGCCATTAGCAGGGAGTTGAATTGGAAGTGGAACAACTGGGACTCAAACAGGTGCCCATATGGGATGCCGACATCACAGGCAACAGCTTTACCCACTACGCCACCATGCCAGCCCCTGTCCCCTTATTTTTGACTCCCTCTTCCCAATAGTTTTATTTAAAATCTCAAAACACTCTCATTCAGGAGGGTGGTAGTTCTTGAGACAGAAGTCTGCTACCCCCACATCTACCCAAAATTTAAACTAAATCATTCTTTTCCTCTCAAAATTTGTCCTTGTTATTTTGATTCAACCCTGGGAACAGGAACCGAACTTTCTGTAACAATCTCTTTAGTGCTACCTCTTTGCATTTTTTTCAGTGATTTCTGTGGAGATTATGGTGTGCTTTCCTAAACTATTACAAGTCTCTTTAGTGCTAATGTTTTATCACTTAGTGTAGAATGTGGGGGTTTTTTGTTATATGGATGTATTTGCCTCCACATTCTTTGTGATATTATAGTCATACACATCACATCTCAGTACATTATAAACCCCATAATACAATGTTACCATTTTTCTATCAATACTGATCTATTTTTTAAAGAAATTAAATAATAAGAAAGCACAGTCTTTATATTCACCCATACATGTACTGTTTCTGACGTTCCGCATTCTTCTTTATAGATCTAGGTTTCCATCTAGTGTCCTTTTTCTTCAACCTGAAAAACATTCTATTATTTGTTATGGTGCAGGTGTGCTGGCAACAAATTTTTCTGTTTTTCTTTATCTGAAAATTTTATTTTCTATTTTTAGAAGAAATTTCCATGAGATGTAGAATTCTGGAATGCAAGTCTGATTTTCCTTTCAGCATTTTAAAGATAGCACTTTACCCTTTGCTGACCATCATTGTTATGAGGGGTTAACTCTTCTTCATGTCATTGCTCTTATACATATAATTGACACTTTTCTCTGGTTATATTCAAGATTCTCTTTATCTTTGGTTTTAACAGTTCGTTAGGTCAAAGGTTTTTCATCAAATTTGGGAAGTATTATGTTATTTCTTTAAGATACATAACTTCAAAATTGTCTTTTTTAAAGATTTAATTATGTATTTGAGAGGAAGAGTCACAGATAGAGGGAGAAACAGAGAGTGAGAGATCTTCCATCTGCTGGTTCACTCCCCAAATGGCCACAATGGCTGGAGATGGGCTGATCTGAAGCCAGGAGCCAGGAGCTTCTTCTGGGTCTCCCTTGTGGGTGCAGGGGTCCAAGCACTCAGGCCATCTTCCGCTGCTTTTCCAGACCATTAGCAGGAAGCTGGATCAGAAATGGAGTAGCTAGATCCCCAACTGGTGCCAAAATGGGATGCTGATGCCACAGGTAGAGCCTTAACCTACTATGCCAGAGCACTGGCCCCAAAAATCTTTTTCTACTCCGTTCTCAAATGTCTCTCCTTTAGAAACTTCAGTTATATTTGTTGTACGGCTTAATGTTTTCTCCAAGATCCCTGAAACTATAGTCATTTTTTTTTTCAAATTGTTTTTCTCTCTGTTCTTCAAATTATATCCTTTCTTCTTATTCATAAAATTCACTTATCCTTTGTTCTTTAATCTCCATACCTAAGTTTTATTTCACTCTCTGTAATTTACAGTTCTGGAATTTCTATCCAATTATTTAAAAAAATAAATATGTGTGTCTATGTGTATTTGTTTATCTGAAAGACAGAGCATTAGAGAAGGAGAGAGAGAGAGAGAATCTCAGTCTACTTATTCATGCCCCAAATGGCCACAACAACCAGGGCAAAGCCAGGCCAAAGTCAGGAGCCAGGAACTCCATCCAGGTTCCCTATGTGAGTGTCAAGGGCCCAAGGACTTTGTCCAATATCCTCTGCTTTCCTAAGCACTTTATCAAGAAGTTGTATCAGAAGCAGAGAAGCCAGGACTCAAATCGGCACTCCAGTATGGGATGCTGATGTGACAAGCAGCAACTTAACCCACTGTGCCTTAATGCTAGCCCCTCCAACTAACTCTTTTCCAGTTTCAGTATCTCTTCTGAAACTTCCTGACTATTCACTGATTAAAGCCACATTTTCTTTTATGTCCATCAAGATTTAGATGCTTCTTGTGACTTATGATGGAGTTGCCCGTTGTAAGCTGAGAATATCAAGTCTACAATGGGTTTAATTCACCTAGCCTACCAAGTATTATAACTAAGCCTCACTTACCCTAAACATGTTCAGGGGGCCAGCACTGTGGCACAGTGGGTTAAACCAATGCATACAGTGCTGACATCCCATATAGGGAAAGGTTTGAGTGCCAACTGCTCCATTTTCAATCCAACTCCCTGCTAATGCAACTTAGAAAGCAACAGAAGATGATCCAAGTCCTTCTCCACAGCACCCTAATGGGAGATCCTGGCTGATACAGCCATCTGGAGAGTCAACCAGTGGATGGAAGAGTCTCTCTCTCGCTCTCTCTCTCTCTCTCACTCTCTCATCGTCCCTATCCCTCCCCAGGAACTCTGCCTTTCAAATAAATAAATAATTTTTAAAAAGGGTTCAGAATACTTACATTAGCTTAGAGTTAAGAAAAATCATCTAGCACAAAGCCAATTTTGTAATAAAATATTGACTATTTCTTTTTTTTAACTTTTATTTAATGAATATAAATTTCCAAAGTACAGCTTATGGATTGCAATGGCTTCCCCCCCAACTTCCCTCCCACCCACAACCCTCCCCTTTCCCGTTCCCTCTCTCCTTCCATTTACATCAAGATTCATTTTCAATTACCTTTATATACAGAAGATCAGTTTAGCATATATTAAGTAAAGATTTCAACAGTTTGCACCTACATAGAAACACAAAATGAAAAATACTGTTTGAGTACTAGTTATAGCATTAAACCACAATGTACAGCACATTAAGGACAGAGATCCTACATGAGGAGTAAGTGCACAGCGACTCCTATTGTTGACTTAACAAATTGACACTCTTGTTTATGGCATCAGTAATCACCCTAGGCTCTTGTCATGAGTTGCCAAGGCTATGGAAGCCTTTTGAGTTCACCGACTCTGATCATATTTAGACAAGGTCGTAGTCAGAGTGGAAGTTCTCTCCTCCCTTCAGAGAAAGATACCTCCTTCTTTGATGACCTGTTCATTCCACTGAGATCTCACTCGTGGAGATCTTTCATTTAGGGTTTTGTTGTTGTTGTTGTTGTTTTGCCAGAGTGTCTTGACTTTCCATGCCTGAAATACTCTCATGGGCTTTTCAGCCGGATCCTAATTCCTTAAGGGCTGATTCTGAGGCCAGAGTGCTGTTTAGGACATCCGCCATTCTATGAGTCTGCTATGTATCTCGCCTCCCATGTTGGATCATTCTCTCCCTTTTTTATTCTATCGGTTAGTATTTGCAGACACTAGTCTTGTTTATGTGATCCCTTTGACTGTTAGTCCTATCATTATGATCAATTGTGAACAGCAATTGATCACTTGGACTAGTGAGATGGCATTGGTACATGCCACCTTGATGGGATTGAATTGGAATCCCCAGGTATGTTTCTGACTCTACCGTTTGGGGCAAGTCAGATTGAGCATGTCCCAATTTGCACATCTCTTCCCTCTCCTATTCCCACTCTTATATTTGACAGAGATCACTTTTCAGTTAAGTTTCAACACTTAAGAATAACTGTGTATTGATTACAGTATTCAACCAAAAGTATTAAGTAGAACAAACAAAAAAAAATACTAAGAGGGATAACGTATTAAGTTGTTCATCAACAGTCAGGGCAAAGGGCTGATCAAGTCACCGTTTCTCATAGTGTTCATTTCACTTTAACAGATTTCCTTTTGGTGCTCGGTTACTTGTCACAGATATGGGAGAACATATGATGTTTGTCCCTTTGGGGCTGGCTTATTTCACTCAGCATAATGGTTTCCAAATTCCTAACAGGGATCACTTTTCAGTTAAAATTTAAACACCTCAGAATAATTGTGTGTTAATTACAGAGTTCAACCAATAGTACTAGAACAAAAAAAAATACTAAAAGGGATAAAGTATTACATTGTACATCAACAGTCAGGACAAGAGCTGATCAGGTCACTGTTTCTCCTAGGGTCCATTTCACTTCAACAGGTTTCCCCTTTGGTGCTCAGTTAGTTGTCGCCGATCACGGAGAACATATGATATTTGTCCCTCTGGGACTGGCTTATTTCACTCAGCATGTTTTCCAGATTGCTCCATCTTGTTGCAAATGACCAGATTTCATTGTTTTTGACTGCTGTATAGTATTCTATAGAGTACATGTCCCATAATTTCTTTATCCAGTCTACTGTTGATGGGCATTTGGGTTGGTTCCAGGTCTTAGCTATTGTGAATTGAGCTGCAATAAACTTTAAGGTGCAGACTGCTTTTTTGTTTGCCAATTTCATTTCCTTTGGGTAAATTCCAAGGAGTGGGATGGCTGGGTTGACTGGTAGGGTTCTATTCAGGTTTCTGAGGAATCTCCAGACTGACTTCCATAATGGATTAACCAGTTTGCATTCCCACCCACAGTGGGTTAGTGTCCCTTTTTCCCCACATCCTCTCCAGCATCTATTGTTGGTAGATTTCTGAATGTGAGCCATTCTAACCGGGGTGAGGTGAAACCTCATTGTGGTTTTGATTTGCATTTCCCTGATTGCTAGTGATCTTGAACATTTTTTCATGTGCCTGTTGGCCATTTGGATTTCCTCTTTTGAAAAATGTCTATTGAGGTCCTTGGCCCATCTCTTAAGTGGGTTGTTTGTTTTGATGTTGTGGAGTTTCTTGATTTCCTTGTAGATTCTGGTTATCAACCCTTTATCTGTTGCATACTTTGCAAATATTTTTTCCCATTCTGTCAGTTGCCTCTTCACTCTCCTGACTGTTTCTTTTGAAGTACAGAAACTTCTCAATTTGATGCAATCCCGAATGTTAATTTTGGCTTTGACTACCTGTGCTTCTAGGGTGTTTTCCAAGAAGTCTTTGCCAGTACCTATATCTTGCAGGGTTTCTCCAATGTTCTTTAATAATTTGATGCTGTCGGGTCGTAGATTTAAGTCTTTAATCCATGTTGAGTGAATTTTTGTGTAAGGTGAAAGGTAGGGGTCTTGCTTCATGATTCTGCACGTGGAAATCCAATTTTCCCAGCACCATTTATTGAATAGATTGTTGTTACTCCAGGGATTGGTTTTGGATCCTTGATCAAATATAAGTTGGCTGTAGATGTTTGGGTTGATTTCTGGTGTTTCTATTCTGTTCCATTGGTCTATCCATCTGTTTCATGATTGTCCACCTGGAAAAATCCTGAGGAACCTACAGAAACAACTAGTAGAATTCTTAAGTGAATTTAACACAATGGCAGAATATAGGTTCAATGTATAAAAAATACATTTTACTTCTATGTAGTAACAATAGTAGTAAGCATACAAGAGAAAAGAAATCATCTCTGATAGTATCAAAACCATCAAATACCTAGGAGTAAATCTAACAAAAGAAGTACAAAATTTCTACATTTATATTACAAAATACTGCTGAAACAAACAACACTTATTATAAAGAAATGCATATTCCTGGGCTTGAACACTTAATATTGTCCTAAATGGCAATTGTTTCCTAGATTGAAGCTTAGACTGAATGCAATTTCTGTCAAAATATCAGCATGGTGTTTTATAGAATTTGGCAAACTTATGCTGAAATTTTTATGAAAATGTAAAGGGCATAGAATAGCAATGAGATATTTGCTATAAATTTAATTACATATGCTACCTAATTTCAGGTATGTAAATAGAAATTATATAATCAATACAGTCTGGTATTCACATTAACATAGATAAACAGCAATGGAAAAGAAGAGTCCAGAAACAGACGCACACATGCATAGACTTCACTGATTTTTGACAATGGTGCCAAGAAACATGATGCAAAAAAGAAAGTCTTTTAAATGAATGCTGGGAATAATAGATATAGATGTGGGGGGAAATGAGCTTTGATCCCTACCTCACATCATAGCCAAAAAATAAATTTTTTTGAGATGTTAGAGCCTGTTTGATAATCAATCAATGTAATTTGCATATTAGCAAAATTTTAAAAAGGTAAAAAAGAGAAAACTTAATCTCAAACAGGTATATAAAAGGTATTCTATGTAACTCAACCAGTATTCACTCATTATAGGGGAAAAAATAGTAAACTTCCAGGAAACTAGAAATCTAGTCTAGTGAGAAGAGCATCTACAAGAAAATATCGGCGCTTGTGCAGAGTGAGGAAATATTCCACATTGAGGACTGTCCTGTGTTGGATGTTAGAGCAGAGCAGACTGAGGAAGATAGTGTCCATAGGGAGATCAGCCTGATGTCATGTCTTGTCACTAGGAAAGATAAGGGAAGCCTAATCACATCCGGGATAATACAGACAAGACTGGCTGGGGAGAGTGATATAGAGGAAAAAGAATTTTTCTTCAAACTTCATAGGTTTTAGTTTTTGTCTCCCTCAGTTTGCTTCTGTTCTCAGGTACCTGCCTTCTCAATGGCCACAACTGGAGCCTGCTGTCACTTACCATGGCTCAAAGTTGTAACCCCTTGGCTCTGGTGCCCTACCTTTCTAACCCAACTGCTTCTTCTTCAGTTTGTTTACATCTGCACATTTATCATATGCATTATCCCAAGGGTTTTTGTTTTCCTCGTTGTTCTGTTTTACCTTAAAGAGATACCTAAATCCTTTATTCAACAACAACAAAACAAGCTTCTAGTTAAGAAATGTGCAAAGGACTTGAACATGCATTTTTCAAATGTGGAAATTCAAATGGCCAACAGACACATGAAAAAATGCTCAAGATCACTAACCATCAGGGAAATGAAAACCTCAAGCACAGTATGGCTTCATCTCACCCAAGTTAGAATGGCTTTCAGACAGAAATTAACAAACAACAAATGCTGGCAAGGATGTGGGGAAAAATGTACCCTAATCTACTGTTGGAGAGAATGCAAACTGGTAAAGCCACTGTGAAAGACAGTATGGAGATACCTCAGAAATCTGAATAAAGATCTACCATTTGAATTTCCTCTCTTGAAAAATGCCTGTTGGAGAGAAAAAGAACTACAGACACTGTGGCAAAAAATGTCCTATGTGAAGGACCTTTGTGGATGAGACCCCAGTGGAAAGAAGTAGTCATCAAAGAAGGATGTACTTTTCTCTGAAGGGCAGAGAGAACTTCCACTTTGCTTATGGCCTTGTCTAAATACTGACGGAGTTTATGGGTTCAAAAAGCTTCCGTAGCCTAGGCAGCTCATGTCAAGAGCCTCAGGTGGTCACTGACATCATACATAAGAGTGTTAATTATTAAATTAACAAGAGGAGTCACTATGCACTAGCTTTCCAGGCAGGACCTCTGTCCTCAAAGAGTTGTATTATGAGAGTTAACAATAAAACTTTTTCTCAAAGATTTATTTCATTTTAATGTTTTAAGTAGAGGATATTCTTATGTCTAATAAGTTTTAGTTATGCCTAAGTGTCCAACTCCACTCCTTGTTTTCTTAGGTGCTTCCTTAATTAATGATAAAACTTGTTCTCAAGGACTTACTTTCCTTTAATGTATTAAATGGAAGACATTCTTATGTCTCATAAGTTATAGTTATGTCTAAGTGCTCACAAAAGATTTATCATTCATGGGTGCTTCTTTAAAGTTAATTAAGTTTCTAAAAAAAAAAAAGAAGTGAAATTAACTTCAAGATGCAATGACTTTGAACAGCCATTGTCTGTTGAGGAACAGGTTTTTTTTGTTTTTTTTTTTATTTTATTTTTTCGTGCGAATTGTTGAACTCTTTACTTAGTATAGTGTTGGTCTTCTGTGTATAAAGTTAATGGAAAATGGATTTCAGTAGAGAATGGGACTGGGAATGGGAGAGGGAGGAGGCAGAGGGGTGGGAAAGCGAGTGGGTAGGTGGGTATGCTGGAAAGAATCACTGTATTCCTAAAGTTGTACTTATGAAATGCATGAAGTTTGTATTCCTTAAATAAAAGGTTTCTTTGGGAAAAAAAAAAAAAGAAAGAAGTGCAGCTCGTCTGCATTGATACATGCATGCTATACATATTAAATACATCTAAGTTGAAAAACAGATTTTTAAAAATATTTTATGTTGATTGCATGTGAAGTATAATATTTTGGAAATATAGAGTTAAAAATATTAAAACTTTGTAAAAAGTTAAGTTTCTAAAATAAAGAACTGAAATTAACTTCAAGATGCAATGACTTTGAATAGCCCTTTTCTCAACTATTGAGGAACAGGTTTTTTTTTTTTTAGTTCAAATTGTTGAATTCTATACTTAGTATAGAGTTGATCTCTCCGTATAAAGTTAATTGAAAATGGATCTTAGTGGAGAATGGGACTTGGAATGGGAGAGGGAAGAGGAAGATGGGTGGGAGTGTGGGTGGGAGGGCAGGTATGGTAGGAAGAATCACTATATTCCCAAATTTGTACTTATGAAATTCATGAAGTTTGTATTCCTCAAATGAAATGTTTCTTTGGGGAAAAAGAAAAAGAAAAATGCCTGTTGAAGTCTTTTGCCCATTTCTGAACTGGATTGTTTGCTTTGTTGTGATTAAGTTTCTTGAGCTCTTTATAGATTCTGGATATTAATCCTTCATCAGTTACATAGTTTGCAAATATTTTCTCCTAATCTGTTGGTTGCCTCTTCACTTTGCTGAGTGTTTCTTTTACAGTGCATAAGCTTCTCAGTATGTAACCTCATTTGTCAATTTTGTCTGTGATTACCTGTGCTTCTGGGGTCTTTTCCAAGAACTCTTTGCCTATGCCAACATCTTCTAGTGTTTCCCCAATATTCTCTAGTAATTTAATGGTATCAGGTCATAGATTTAGGTCTTTGACCATTTTGAGGGGATTTTTGTGTAAGGTAGGGGTGTTGCTTTATACTTCTGCATGTGGAGATCCACTTTTTCCAGCACCATTTGTTGAAGAGTCTGTCCTTGCTGCAGGAATTGATTTTAGCTCCTTTACCAAAGATAAGTTGGTTTTAGATGTGTGGATTGATTTCTGGAATTTCTATTCGATGCCATTGGTCTATACATCTGGTTTTTATTGGTTTTGTTTGTATGCCAGTACCAGGCTGTTTTGACTATAACTGCCCTGTAGTATGTCTTGAAATCTGGTATTGTGATGTCTATGGCTTTATTTTTGTTTTATAACATTGCTTTATCTATTCGGAGTCTCTTTTGTTTCCATATGAATTTTAGCATCATTTTTTTCCCTAGATCTGAGAAGAATGTCCACAGTATTTTGGTTGGGATTACATTGAATCTGTAAATTGCTTTCAGTAGTATGGACATTTTGATGATATTGATTTTCCAATCCATGAACATGGAAGATTTTTCCATTTTTTGTTTTATAATTTTCATCATAGAGATCTTTGACATCCTTAGTTAAATTTATTCCAAGGTATTTATTTTTTTGTAGCTATGGTGAGTGGGATTGATCTTTTGAACTTCTTTCTCAGCCATGGCATTGTCTGTGTATATAAAGGCTATTGATTTTTGTGTGTTAATTTTATTTCCTGCCACTTTACCAAACTCTTCTATGAGTTCCAATAGTCTCTTAGTAGAGTCAATTGGATCCCTATATATAGAATCATGTCATCTGCAAATAGGGATAGTTTGACTTCCTCCTTCCCAATTTGTATCCCTTTGATTTCTTTTACTTGCTTGATGGCTCTAGCTAAAAATTCTAGGACTATATTGAATAGCAATGGTGAGAGTGGGCATTCTTGTCTTGTGCCATATCTTCTGGGAATGCTTTCAATTTTTCCCCATTCAGTAAGATGCTGGCTGTGGGTCTTTCATAGATTGCTTTAATTTTGTTGAGGAATGTTCCTTCTATACCCAGTTTGCTTACAGCTTTCATGATGAAAAGATGTGTTTTATCAAATGCTTTCTCTGCATCTATTGAGATAATCATATCGTTTTTGTTCTTCAGTTTGTTAATCTGATGTATCACATTGACTGATTTGTGAATGTTGAACCATCCCTGCATACTAGGGGTAAATACCACTTTGTCTGGGTGAATGATCTTTCTGAAGTGTTGTTGAATTCTATTAGCAGGTATTTTATTGAGGATTTTTGCATCTGTGTTCATCAGTTATATTGATGTGTAGTTCTCTACTCTAGATCTTCATCTTTTACCTCAATACTCATTCTCTCACTCAAGTTATGAATTTACCTCCTTTGCCAAGAAAAAAGTTCTTATTGAGTGACTGAGAAGATGATACCGCCACTAATGGAGGCACTGGTTTTCAAATGAAATTAATGCATTGCTTTATACCCCTTTCAGCTTTTATCAGATATGTAATCAGGTCAGCAGTTTTGGAGAGCACTGTGAGCTAGAGGACTCTATCTAGAAATCATGCTGAAGATATGGAGGTATAACAAGGGTGACCAAGCAAATGGCATGCGAAAAGAATGTTTAGGAATGTAAACATTTAAGGGGAAGGAAGGAAATGGAAGAGTTTCCTTCCAGTAAAAGAATGTGAGGAGAAGCCTCCAGCAACTAGAAAGCTAATCAGCATATTAGATCGTGAAGGCCAAGGCAGCAAACATTTTAAGAAAGGTGTCAGTAGCTGTGAGTGGTCTGGCAAGGAGAAAGACTTCAAAGAGGAAAAGCCTTCAATGTGTTCTTCAAAAATTAGTTGTGGTATGCACAAACTTAGACTATATCACCATTTGATCAGAAGTTTGGCAGAAAGGGGACAGAAAGAGGAGATGGTACTGGAATGGATATAGGGAAAGTTTTTTGTTTTTTGATTAATAAAACACATGCCTAGTTGAAGAAATTAAAATATTCAGAAATATAAAAATTAAAATATAAACATCTCAGTCACCCTCTCTTGATTTTGCTCTGGTTTGGCATTTATCCACCCAGAACTTCAAACATATTTCGTGTGTCTTTACTTTTATAAAAGTGAAATCATATTATATGTTCCATCATCACAAATGGCTTTTATTTTGTTTAGTTTCTCTTCATTTCCATAAAGAACCCTCTTTCTTGTTAGTGGCTGAAGAGTGTCCCTGAGAATGGATGTGTGCTATTATTTCCTCACTCATTTCCCCTGCTGAAGGTTTGCCTTCAATTTCTCACTTCTACAACCATGAAGGGACTTTAGAAAGTTTGTGGAATAATGGAATCAAGAGATAAGTTTGTTTTGGTGTAAAAAGTTTTGAAATTCATGTCTAGTTCTCTTATAGTATGCATTTTCCATGAACCTTTATTGAAAAAAAGGATTTTTTTTATTTGTAAGGCAGAGTTACAGAGAGACAGAGATCCTCCATCCATTGGTTACTCCCCAAATGGCTGCAACGGCCAAGGCTGGGCCAGAGAAAATCCAGGAGCCAGAAGCTTCTTCTGGGTCTCCCACATGGGTGCAGGGACCTAAGCACTTTGGCCATTTTCCGCTGCTTTCCCAGGCACATTAGCAGGGAGCTGGATCAGAAATGGAGCAGCTGGGAATCGAACCAGAGCCCATATGTGATGCCATCACTGCAGGTGGTGGCTTAACCCACTACACGACAGCACTTGCCCCATGAACCTTTTTGTTAAGAGGTTGATTTATTTTTTTCAAAGGCAGAGAGACAGAAATGGAAATATTGAGAGGTCTTCTGTCCATTGGTTCACATGCCAAATGCCTGAAACAGCCAAGGTTAGGCCAAGTCCTAAGAAGCCAAGAATTGCATCCAGGTCTCTAGGAGAGCAACAGGAACTCAAGTAGTTGGGCCATCATTGTTGCCACCCATTTGCATTAACAGGAAGCTTGACTGGAAGCCTGGAGTAGCCAATTCCCATTGGCACTCCAATATGGAATATAGGTATCCCAAACAGCAGTTTAATCTGCTGTACCATAGTACTGAACTTTTTGAAGTGCACTCATGATTTTGCAGTGACCACTGTTGAAAAAAATATTTTCATGCTCTTGTTCATGTAATTTTGTACCCTAAATTGTTAAAATTAGAATTTTTGAAAGGAGGTACACTTTTATTTTGTGTTGATTAAAGTGCTCTTGTTCTTACACCCTAGCTGACACTGAATATTACTTTAGTTTCCCACTTACGGGAAGACTTTTTAGTTTTAGGTTGTTGAGTTTTTGTTTTTATTTTTTTGTTTTTGTTTTGAGAAACAGAATTTCCATTATCTCTCTGAATCACCCCCCAAATGCCCAATACAGCTGAAGCTAGAAGCCAGAAACTCCATGTGGGTCTCCCATATGAATGGCAAGGACCCAACTACTTGAACCTACTACTTCCTGTTGCCTCCCAAGATGCCCATTAGCAGGAAGCTGGAATCAGGAGCAGAGCTAGCTTTTCAACCCAGGCAATCCAGTCTGGAATTCTGGCATCCCAACTGTTGGACTGCTAACCAAATGCCCACTCCCAGGTTTTAGTTTTTAGTAGAAGGTGTGATCTAGTTTTTAATATCAACAAAGAATCCAATTGAGGGAAGTTAGTAGGTTTTAAGAAAGAGGTGAACAACAGGCCATAGTCACAGAGGGCAAGGATCATGTTGGTATCAATAGTATGAATAAAACGTGTATTCTAAGATATTAAGACTACAAGAGCTGATGGGTGAGGGCTGGCACTGTGGTAATGTAGGTTAAGCCTCTGCCTGTGGCACCAGCATTCTATATGGGCTCTGGTTCCTATCCTAGTTGCTCATCTTTGATTCATCTCTCAGCTAATGGCCTGGGAAAGCAGTGGAAGATAGCCCGAGTGCTTGAGCCCATGCCCTCGTGTGGGAGACCCAAAAGAAGTTTCTGGCTCCTGGCTTTGGATTGCCCAGCTCTGACCGTTGCAGCCATTTGGAGAGTGAACCAGTAGATGAAAGACCTTTCTCTCTTTTTTAATTTAATTTAATTTATTTATTTGAAAATCAGAGTTACAGAGAGAGAGGAGAGGTAGAGAGAGAGGTCTTTTATCCACAGGTTCACTCCCCAATTGGCCACAACTGCCAGAGCTGTGCTGATCTGAAGCCAGGAGCCAGGAGCCAGGAGCTTCTTCCAGGTCTCCCACATGGGTGCAGAGGTCCAAGGACCATCTTCTACTGCTTTTCCAGCCATAGCAGAGAGCTGGATTGGAAGTGGAGCATCCAGGACTCCAACTGGCGCCCATATGGGATGTTGGCACTGCGGGCAGTGGTTTTACCCACTACACCACAGTGCCAGACCCAGACCTTTCTCTTTGTCTCTCTCTCTCTCTGTCTGACAGTGTACTCTCAAATAAATAAATAAAATCTTTAAAAGAAAAAAAAAGCATAGATTGGTGAATATTGAATTATATATAAATTCAGGGAGAATTTTTTTTCTTCAGCCATCTTTATTTTAGGGAAATTAGAAATCAAGTCCTCTATTGAGTTTGGTTTTTGAAGAAAACTGAGCGAAAACCTGTGTGTGAAATGGGATGAAGCAAGGAGCAGTCAATATTGGGAGGATAGACTGATACTTGGAGCTCAGCTGAGTGAAGAACGGATGCATTTGGAGAACTAGTAGTCATGGTCACATTCATTTTACTACAAAAATAAACATAGATGGAGTCATTGAATTTGCCTGGGCTTAGGATTTCTAGACTGAGATCCGTTTGTATTACATTCATGGTAAGGCACTTTATCTTCCCTACTTTCCTGGCCAATGAATGGAAGTTATATAACTTGAAGGACTCATCTGGTAGTGGATTTGCATGGGAAAGTGATCTCTGTGGTCTTGAAGGAAAAAAAGTTTTTTAACGAGTATGTGCTAACTAGAATATACAAAGAGATCAAGAAACCCAACAACAACAAAACAAACAACCCAGTTAAGAGATGGGCAAAGGACTTAAAGAGACATTTTTCAAAAGAGGAAATCCAAATGGCCAACAGACACACACAAAAAAGCTCAGGATCACTAGCTGTCAGGAAAATGCAAGTCAGTACCACAATAAGGTTTCACCTCACCCCAGTTAGAATGGCTTTAATACAGAAATCAATAAAAATCAATAAACAACAAATGCTGGCCTGGATGTGAGGAAAAAGGTACCCTAATCCACTGTTGGTGGTAATGTAAACTGGTAAAGCCACTATCGAAGACAGTACAGAGATACCTCAAAAATCTGAATATAGACCTACCATATAACCCAACCATCCCATTTCTGGAAATTTACAAAAGGGAAATGAAACCAGTAAACAAGAGTTATATGCACCCTCATGTTTATTGCAGCTCAATTCACAATAGCTAAGACATGGAATCAACCAAAATGCCCATCAGCTATCAGCTAAAGACTGGATAACGAAATTATGGGATATGTACACTATGGAATACTACACAGCAGTAAAAAAAATGAAATCTGGTCATTTGCAACAAAATAGATGAATCTGGAAAATATCATACTTAGTGAAATAAGCCAGTCCCAAAGGGACAAATACCATATGTTCTCCCTTATCTGTGAGAACTAATAGACCACCTAAAATTAAATCTGTAAAAGTAAAATTGACACTTTGAGAAGGGATGACTTGAGCTTCCCTTGTCTTGACTGTCAAGGAACCGTTTCTTTTTTCGTTTTTTTTTTTTTTTCTTTCATACTATTTGTTGAACTGTTTTTCTGAAATTTGCTTCTTTATTACAAACTTAAGGAAAAAATTTAGGTTTTTTCATTTTGAAATTTTTGTGGTGTTACTCTTCTTGCTGTTTTTGGTTTCTTTTTTGTAGAAAGCTTTTATTTAATAAATATAAATTTCATAAATAAAACTTTAGGAATATAGCAGTTCTTCCCCCATACCTACCCATACCTACCGGAGTATCATGAGTCTGTGGTGAACTTAAATTAGAAGAAACAGGCTGATGGAATAGTGAGGGGTAACGCATCATCTGAATATTTCTCCATAGAATAATAAAATGTTCTAAGAGAAAATGTGTTAATAATGGGAACACAGCTTATTAGAGAGGAATAAAAGCATATGTTCATTTTCATTAAAATTAGTCTTTTGTTCCATATTTGTCTTGTTGACTTTATAATGAAATTGTGTAAGGACAGAGTCCAGTTCTTCCACATACACTATTGCATTACTTCTTACATACTTTGGCTATGTAATAAATACCCTAACAATTTTTTTACCCTAACAATTGAAAATGAGAAACACAAATGCATTTGGAAGCACATTAGTGATATTTTAATCCCTAATGTTCATTTTTAGCACTTGGAAAACATTTTAGATATGCAAGTCTTGTTTTAGCATACTTTTTATTTCTACAGATATTCAACTCTTAGTCATACTCTGTGACTTTATTAGCAGTTTCATGGATTTGAGTCTCATTTCCCCAATTCCAAATGTAAGCTTTTTGAGGATATGGACCATTTCTTCTCCAAAATTGTTGTGGCAGGACACAAAATAGACCTTCAGTGAATTATTTAAATTATACTTCAATAAAGAAAGGAAGTTCTAACTGCTTTGAATTGCCATGCTGAATTTAAATACCTGTATGTGATCTCTATCCTTTTCTGTGCTCTCGAAGTTTCATTCTTGTTTGTTCTTTCAGTTTACTGAAGTCAAAGTGCAATGGCTGGCTACTTGAAGCATCACCATCCGTTAAGAAGCACCCAGACTCCGCGAGCAATGGTGAGAACAGGAGAGAGAAGACAGTTGGGTTTCAGTCACACATGGAAGATGATGCTCTCTGGACATGTCAAAAGAAAGATGCATCTAGACTCCAAAGAGGTAAGTTTAGCATCTGTAAATGCAAAACAGGAAGCTGAGGGGGAAGGTGGCTGCTAGCCATCGAACTGCAAAGGATTCCTGCAATGCTGAGCCACAGTGAAATATCACAAACTGACATGAGCCTGCAAGGCCGCAGGTAGCACATTCACTACATTATTGAATTGTGTCTGCATTTTCTCAGAGAACTGATGTGGTCAACAATAGGCAACTTGTCCCTGTTTTTGCAAGCAGCAAACTGTAAGAATTATTCAGCATTAACTGTGGTCATAGACACAAAACACTGTTTACAGTGAGTAAAAAGAACAAGAAATTGAACAGAAATCTCTTCTGGAAAAATGAACCCTAATGACTGTGGTTAATCCTAAATTGACTAGAAACATGAGGGAGGTGGAGGGGAGGTTGTAGACAACTCCACATTGTAGCTAACAGAGAATCTCGCAAGTCTAAAGCATCTATTGTCTGGCAAAATTGTAGGTGCTGGTCATACTTCCTATTTTATATGTGGTAGTTTTTTTAAAGAAGTCCATTGTAACTAGCTTTGTAAATTGTTGAGTGAAGCAAATTTGTTTCCTGGTTATTCTGGAGTAGCTTTTGTCTTCCGTGTCCTGGCATCCTTAAAAGAAGGGCTTTGGAAGAGAATGGAGCCAATCTGGGCTTCACTGTGCAGAGATATGCAGGAAACAGGGCCCCAGAAGGTCTCCGAGCCCCTCCTGCTTGCACCGTTTTTCCAGACGGGTTTTTTTTTTTTTTCTGCTCACACCATTAACCCCGATTTCCTTTCTATTTCCCTCTTTTTCCACTGGGCTAGCACCTTTCTCCCTCCGGCATTAGTAATCTCTGTAGCTGCTCTCACACGTATTTATTTGAGAATTGCACACTGCTTTGTGAGAATTTACAGGTATTCCTCCTCCTGCCTTTCTGCCTGCTGCCAGCTTTGTCATCGTGTTTTCTTTTTCAGTTTTAATTATGATCAATCTAGAAATTGTCTGGTCCTCTCCCAGGTAGCTGAGAGATGATAACTAGTCCAAACCTCAAAACTATCCACAATTTGAAACAAAAACAAAAAACGTTTTTGTTTGGCAAGAGGCAAACATACTCCTGATCTTCACTGCTTTAGGACAACTTAGATGCTTCTTTTTAGACCTTATTACCAAGGTCTTGAGACTTATTGTGCAAGATAGGATCTGCCATGCTTTCCATGTCGGTCCTCCCTCAGAGATGGGAGACTATTGCTTCAGCTTCCTCTGTTCTTAATCACTGCACTTGGGAGAGTGGAAAACGAATCAGGATTGGAGTGGGCGCACCACACAGCTTAACACAGTCTTCTTTCAGCGTGTCAGCCAACTTGTGTTGTGTGTCAGCACTAAAACAAAAAGGCAAAATGAGAAAAATATGGTGTAATAGCAAAAGGACAAATAACTTGTGTTATTGGTGAAGACCACAGCAACATTAGAAGGCAGCGATTGAAAAGGCACTTTGAGAGAGGTGTCATCAGGCCCGCCTCGCTGTGGTGGAGGTTAATCTCTCCTGGGCCCAACTACAGAAGCCGGAAGCCTGGAAAGGGCTTGCGTCCCCAAAAAATCAATTTCTAATTTGAAACAAAATCATTTTTGACTAACAGGAGTTCAGAACCCATTACTTTTGGCTGTATGGTCTGCTGACATTTCAGCACTTTCTGTTGTGCACAATGAATCCTAATAGTCATTTTATAATGTTGCTACACCAATCAATTTAGCCAAGAGAAAGCTGTTACAATTCTGCAAAGTTCTCAGGAACAGTTTTCGCTCATAGTTTTATTTTTCCATTAGGATTTTTTTGTTTGGTTTGGTTAGGAGAGAGGTTGTAGTGTTGCAGGGGAAAAATAGACACTTTTTCATCTTTTTAGAAGTTTTATCTTAAGGTATTCACAAGAACTGCTAACCCTCAACTTATGAGAAAGGCTTTCTTATATATGTTTATTCTAATATGCAGACATTAGGAAAATTTCAGTTTTTCTGTTCACTGAAGCAACTGGAGTTGCCTTTTGAGCCCCTGTTGGGCCAGCACCGTGGTGCTCACGGTCACTGTACTGGTGTTTGCTGCAGCATCTCACCAAGGGGATGCGTGGACTTCCTACGGTGTGCTGCCGTGGGTTGGGATACTCTGCTGATCGTCAGGCCAGTGACCTAGCACTAATTGCCTAAGTTACACTGCTTGGTTTAGTGCCTCCATAATTGCTTTCCCCGCTTTAGCATGTCTGAATTCTTTAATATACTTTTCTTGTGTCTTATATCCTTTGTTTCTTTTGTTATTGTCCTCTAATCATTAAGTACTACATAGGTCATTTGCTACAGGACCATTAATCTTTATTGCCAGTCTCTCACTCCTTTACCTCTCCTATCCTCCTCGCCATTCTGCCAACTTTATTGATGCTAAATATGTAAAAAAAAAAAAAGACCAGACACTTGTCTCATGAAACAACCTTGTGCTAGCAAAAATGTGCACAGTAATATCAGAATTCTGCTTAAAATATAAACTCTTTATTCATAAGTGTTTAGAATGTTGTGTTTTAGTTGCTTTTATTGAGCTATATAGAATGAGGGGACATTACTTGGGAAAAGCTAAACTTGGATCAAGAACCTTTAAAAGGTATAAATCTGGAAATACCTGATCTACATTCCTCTATTCCCTACCATGCAGCAGCAAAACACTCTCTCCCAGCTTGCCTAGAACTTCCCCTTCCTGAGCAATCACTCATCCCCTTTTATAAGAGCTCTCAAAGCTGGGGTGTTTTTTCCTATTATGCTGATGGGTTAGTGGAGGCTGGGAAGCTACTGAGCACACGTGTTCCAGAACTGAAATGTCACACATTGGGGCTTAGCCCTGTCCATTGCTAAGTCAGGCTTAAAGCCATTCCAAAGCCCCCTACTGCATTCAGAGCTGCCTCCTTGTTTCTCTTTCAAGGATCTCTAAATTCCCTTACAACGGTGAGAGAGGCTGAACCTGGAGTAATTTGGATTTAGCTGATGGCATTGACTATGCTCTTTATGTTGTCTTGAGGGTTTTTAGGTTATACTCATGTAATCTTACAGAGCAGCTGTCACTGCTCAAGTTTCCCTGAGTGACTCGCAAACACTTTTTCCCCCTGGAAGAGGATTATTGCAGGCTCTCTCTGTCTCTCCTTCTTGCTCTCTGTCACTCTGCCTATCAAATAAGTCAGTAAGTAAGTAAATAAATAATCTTTTTCAAATACTGTATTATTATTTGTTTGTTATATGTTTTGTCTTCCTCCACTAGAATATGAACACTATTTAACTCATGATAGATGCTCTACGTGTATTTGTTGAATGAATTAACATAAAATCACATATATTGATTTTCCTTTTTATGGTCTTGTCCTATTTTCCCAAAATAAGTACCTAATCAGTTAGACCTTTGACCTCAGTGCCTCAGTGATTTAAGCAAAATATAGACTGTCCCTTCAGAGTCCTTATGATGATTGATTGGTGATGTCAGAGAGAAATCAGTAGAGTGGAGTTTTAAGAGTTAAGAAGGGGCCGGTGCCGCAGCTCACTAGGCTAATCCTCCGCCTTGCGGCGCCGGCACACTGGGTTCTAGTCCCGGTCGGGGTGCTGGATTCTGTCCCGGCCAGCTATCTGCTGTGGCCTGGGAGTGCAGTGGAGGATGGCCCAAGTCCTTGGGCCCTGCACCCCATGGGAGACCAGGATAAGTACCTGGCTCCTGCCATCGGATCAGCGCGGTGCGCCGGCCGCAGCAGCCATTGGAGGGTGAACCAACGGCAAAGGAAGACCTTTCTCTCTGTCTCTCTCTCTCACTGTCCACTCTGCCTGTCAAAATTAATTAATTAATTAATTAATTTTAAAAAAGTCAAGAAGATGGTGGGGTTTTTTTCCTTCATTTCCTTTTTTTTTAATTGTGATCTAATGTATCTACAGTAAAATTGTACAGGTCTTAGATGTGCAGTTTGATACATTTTGACAATTGCATAGACCCACATAACTACTGATTAAGACACAGTTCATTTCCATTATCAGTGAAAGCTTCCTCATGCTCCTTTCTAGCCAGTCCCCTGTGGCCTTTCTCCTTGGGTTACAGATAGCTGCCTTCTCGCTGTGTCCTCACGTTGCCTTTTGTTTGTGTATGCTTCCCTGGTGTCTCTCCCTCTTCTTGTAGAGTGCCAGTCATACTTGGTTGGAGCCCACCTGTAGGACCTCATTTAACCTTAAAGGTAAAGGTTAAGGGTTAAAGGTTAAAAGTTTAAAGGCCCTAGCAAAATACAGTCACGCTCTAAGGAGCCACAGGGGTTTAGGACTTCAATACAGAATTGGGGAGGAGTGGGGAAAGTCACAATTCAGTCTCCAACAAGTATTTTGTTTCCAATTTTTATGCTTTTTTATTTCTCATTCTTACCTAATAAGATTGCCTAAGAGTTCATTGCAACGTAGAATAAAATTTTAAAAGTGGACTGCATGCCTTGCTCTTCGTCTTGTAGGGAAAGCCTTTCAACCATTAATTCTGATTTTATCAGAAGTGTGTTTTGTAAATCCTATCATGTTGAGAAAGTTCCTTCCTAGTTTTCTGCAAATCTGTCACAGATGGGTGTTGAATTTCATCAAGTCTTTTTTGCAATGGTTAAGATGATCATGTTTTTTTTTTTTTTTCTTCTATTAATTTGATGATTACTTTGGTTGAGAGACACTGCTGTAAAATATCTTTGTGTGTGTATGTGAGAGAGAGACAGACAGAAAGATTATTGTCAAGTTTTGATATCAGAATCATGCTAGGTCACAAATTATTCAAGAGGACAGCAGCAAAAGTAGTGGAGCAGGTACCTCCAGCAGCTCATCCCTCTCCAGAAACACAAAATCTTGGCAAAAAACTGTCAGAATCAACTCTATCAAGGCTCTGGAAGATAGTGAAGGATTTCTGGAGGAGAAAATGGTTAACTGGGAGAGGGACCACCGAAACATGCTAGGAGACTTTGCGGAGTTTGAATTTAGCCTTGCCTTATGCCCCTTCCTGCTCTGGCAACAGTCTTGACCATGGCGGCCCAAGTAACAAGTGTCAGTACCTGGTCTCCAGAAATCATGTGCCCCGTGTTGGCTGGTATATGCATTCCCAGTGTACTGGACAGGGGACCTTTTGTTTTGCCTGATTCTGAACAATCTCAAGGCAGGAAAGTAGCCACATATAGGACATTCTTGAAATTTTGAAGGCCAAATGAACAAAGTCTACTGGTCAGAGCATAAACTATTTGAATAACAGTTTGGCATTATTTATTAAAGTAAAGGTCAAATAGCCTACAGCCTAACAATGCCATTCCCAGTTATACATAGCAAAGAGAATTTAATATACAAGATAACTTAGTTTAAAATGCAAGAGATCTTCAAAAATTTCATGGAAAATATCATTACCTTTTAATTCCATTTTCCATGAACTTTTTTAATTTCTCTCATGTGTTCATAGCAGCTGTATTCAGCTAAGATAGGATAAGTTATGGTAACAAGTCTACAAGAAAAGACAGTGGCTTAAAGAACAAGAAGATGTTTCTTTTTCCTGTTATGGGCCAGCATGAGGATTCCTGTTATAGCAGCAGCTCTGCTCCAAAGAATGATGACTGCCATCTTCATGTGCCTTCAAGATCACCTTGGGCATTGCAGTAAGCAGTTCAGCAAACTTGCTCCATGGACCGAATGTAGCCTACTCCCTCTCTTTGTGAATAAAGTTTTATTGTAACACAGCTGTGTCCGTTTTTTTTTTTTTCATATGTTGGCAGCTGCTTTCGTGCTACAGCAGCAGAGTTGAATAGTTGTGACAAGAGTCATATCTGGCACACAGTGTCTAATAAATGTACTACATGACCCTTTACAGAAATCTGTTGATCCTGTCGAAGCAGGTCAGCAAGGAGAGAGAAAGGTATGGAAGAGAACACACGTTTATAGGACAGACCTGAAGTGGGACATTTAATGTCCTCTGTTTTCTACCTGACCACACAAAATTACAGAACTGAGACATATAAAGTAGCAGTGTTCTCAAGAAGAAGGAAAGGGTGCATTTTGGTGGATAACTGGCACCCTGGGCCACAGCAGCATTCTTCATAACAGCCCCAAACTGGAAATACTCCATCTGTCCATCAAAAACAGAATGGATAAAAAGTCAGATATGCTTATAGTGGATAGTGTGCTAAAGCAAAGACAACAGGCTGCACCTACATTGACATAAATCAACATGACAGACATCATATTAAGCAGAAGAGGTCTCAAAAAGGATGTATGGGGACCAGCATTGTGGCAGCATCTCATGTTTGTACCAGTTCAAGTCCTTGGGCCCCTGTGCCCATGTGGGAGATCCAGAAGAAACCCCTGTCTCCTGACTTTGGAAGTGCCCAGCTACAGCCATTGTGGTCATTTGGGGAATGAACCAGCTGATGGAAGACCTCTCTCTTGCCTTCCCCCCTCCCCGTAGCTCTGCCTTTCAAATAAATTTTTAAAAAATATATGTAGTACTTCCAAGTTTATAGATTTCAAAAGCAGCTAAACTAAATCACTTTTTTACCAATAGACGAATGTTAAAATTATGAAGAATAGGAAGGAAATAATGATCAGAATAGTGGCTGGCTCCTGGAGGCAAGAAGACAGAGGATGGATACTGGTGATGGATTGGATGCTAGTGCTTTATTTCTTGATCTGAGAAGGGTTACATTGGTGTGATTTTTTTGTAATTTATTCTTTATACTAAACTGAATAGATAATCAGCTGTCTTTGAAATGCAAAATAAAACAAAGAGCCAGAGACAGAGTTTTCCTAATCACTGTGCTCCAAGAAAAAAATTATCTTATCATGCGATATTGATTGATGGACAGGCAGACATAGACCCAGCTACATATAAATAGAGCATGATCCATTATTTCCAGTTCCATCTGTGCATGCAAAAAGTACATGTTTATCTATATAAATGCATTCACATATGTTATATACACACACACACACACACACACACATTTATATATGAAATTGATCAGCCTAATGGATAGTAGAATTGCCAGCACTTTCACTTTTTTTTTTTAGATTCATTGTATTTATTTGAAAGGCAGAGTTACGGTCGGGGGGGGGGGCGGGTGAGATTGAGATCTTCCATCCTCTGATTCACTCCCCACATGGCTGCAACTGCCAAAGCTGGGCCAAGCTGAAGCCAGGAGCTTCATCAAGGTGTCACGTGTGGTTGTCAGGAGCCCAAGGACTTGGGCCATCTTCCTTTGCTTTCCCAGCACGTTAGCAGGGAGCTGGATCAGAAGTGGAGCAGCCAGGACTCAAATCAGTGCCCATATGGGATGCTAGCGTTGCAGGCAGTGGCTTAACCTGTTATGCCACAACACCAGCCCCCACTTTGACTTTTATAAAGCATATATTGTGTGTGTATATGTAAATGCATAATTTCATGAATATATGCATGATTGTTGGTATATTGAATATTAAATCAATGTTTATAGAGAGAACAAATACAATCAAAAACTGATAAATACTTTTCTAGAAGCTTAGTAAGCAACAGAGCTTAAATAATTAAGAAAAAGGGCCGGTGCCTCGGCTCAATAGGCTAATCCTCCGCCGGCGGCACTGGCACACCAGGTTCTAGTCCCAGTCAGGGTGCTGGATTCTGTCCCGGTTGCCCCTCTTCCAGTCCAGCTCTCTGCTGTGGCCCGGGAGGGCAGTGGAGGATGGCCCAACTGCTTGGGCCCTGCACCCGCATGGGAGACCAGGAGGAAGCACCTGGCTCCTGGCTTCAGATCAGCGTGGTGTGCTGGCCGCAGCACACCGGCCGCAGCGGCCATTGGAGGGTGAACCATCGGAAAAAGGAAGACCTTTCTCTCTGTCTCTCTCTCTCACTGTCCATTCTGCCTGTCAAAAAAATAATAATAATAATAATTAAGAAAAAGAATAGTTAAACTTACATTCTTAAGTACACCTTAGAGCAATCATCCTTAACCTTCATGGGTTAACCTTAACATGTACAGTTCAGTGAAGGCTATGGTCCTGTTCCCCAGAATGATGGATGAGTACCTATGTGCACATTGTTGTGCCTACAATTATGAGGGATTTCACACATTCCTCAATTAAGTTTGTGAATTATAAAGTTTCTGGTTGCCCTCTTAAAATTTTTTCTTTATATTGTTGCCATCAAATGTCAGTTGTCTCAACCAAACATTGACGGTAGTATCAAGACAGAAAAATAAGCATAATATTCAAGTCTTACCTGATACCTGCATTCTGTCACTACCAGGAATGGCTTTCTTCCTCTCACCTCACTGCAAATCCCTTTCAGTGGTTTCTCCTTTTTTATTTTTAACTTGGACACACTTTATAACTTTATTATTCTCTTTTTTTAATTTTTGTATCCATGGATCAGTAATTAATTGAAAATTGTTATGCATATGAGAGAATCAGATCACATGACACAAAAAAATCACCAAAAAATAAATACAAAGCCTAAAAAAAGACACTCAGAGAATAAAACATGTTCTAACAGCACAGAAGACAGAAATAGATTTAGTAAACTCAAAAAGAAATCAGAAAATGCTATATAGAATAAGGGAAATAAGTTAGAATGCATGTAGCTTGTAGAAACTCCTGAAGCTGGACATAGGTATACCATAGAGACCAGGAATGCTATTTTCAGTTATATATACTACAGAAATCTGTATCTATTTATATATTAAAATCATGTACAAGAATAATTGTGTTAGCATCATTGGAAATAGCCAAAAACTTGACATAAGTGGGCAAAGAGAATAGTAGTCTGGGATAATAAGTTGTGGTGTATTCACACAATGGCACAGTATACAAAAATAAGCATCAGAAAAAACAGATGCACACGATCTTGGACAAATGTTACAAACATATTTTTAACAAATTATCCAGAGATAAAAGATACTTTACTGTGTGATTCTACTTATACATATTCAAAAGCAGGAACACTAATTTCTATTTTTAGTTAATAGAATAGTGAAGCAATATTAAAGCTAAATAATATGCCATCCACACTATTTTTATACTCTCAAAATGTTAACACCCACAAATAAGTGAGAATATGTGATATTTGTCTTTTTGGGACTGGCTTATTTCACTTAGCGTAATGATCTCCAGTTATATCCGTTTTGTTGTAGATGTCAAGATTTCGTTCTTTTTGTGGTTGAGGAAGAGTTCATCATGTACATAAACCTTTCAGTTATTTCTACTACTTGTCCATGTTCATTTCCCCCTGACATTGCCCAGGATTCTGCCCGGGCAGCAAAGACCAGTTTGGTCTCTTTTCCTACTGCTGCTACTATTTAGCACTCTGGAAGAAAAAAATAATAGTGGATAAAGAAAGCTGCCACCTGCAGTACCAACATCCCATATAGGCATTAGTTCAAGTCCCAGCTATTCCACTTCCAATCCAGTTCTCTGCTAATGTAACTGGGAAAGCAATAGAAGATGGCCCTGGTACTTGGGCCCCTACACCCATGTGGGAGACCCAGAAGAAGCTCCAGGCTTCGGAGTAGCTCAGCTCTGGCCATTGCAGCTATTTGGGGATGAATGGAAGACCTCTTTTTCTCTCTGTGTCTGCCTCTCTGTAACTCTGCCTTTCAAATAAATAAATAAATCTTAAAATAAAAAAAGAAGAAATAAGTAAAAGATCAGAGGCCAGCTGGTCAGTATTTTCAGAACTATTGCTTGGGAACTTGCCAGTGGCCCTAGAAAGAACAGTTAGCTGAGCCTCTCTTTCAGTTAAGATGTTTTAGTCTGATATAGAGTTCTTTAAAAGAAATTTTCAAGATTTATGTTTACCTTAAAAATTTTGGAAAGGGTCAGCTCAGTATGGAGGACTTAGGGGTATAAAGAGCTGGAACTTTCTGTTTTGTCAAAAAAGATATTTTCTTATGAGAGTTAAAGGGAATAAAATAAAATCACCCACCTTCTTGTACATTTTCACAGTGAACCCAAATCAGCAAGAATATGATAGGTAATCAGGTTTCAAAATAAAAGCTCTAGTTAGCCTGATGTTGCAGAAATTAAACTTTTTTAAAAAACAAGACATTGTGGAACTTTGATGTTTACAATACCAAAACAAGTCACTGAGTTTTCCATCTGCCATTGTTCCATTGTAGGGAGAACAATGGCCTGCTTTTGAAGCTTGGGAATTTCTAAAATGTCAGTTCTATTACTCTGAATAGACTTTTTTCATTTCTTGTTGTTGAATGCCAAAATTATTCTCTTTATTGTGCATACAGGGACAATGGCAGGAGTTAGAAAAGACGCATCCACATCTCCTATGCAAACAGGAAGCCAAAAGGAGCTTGTAGCCACATCCTCATCCTCATTCCAACCCAGCAGCTCTCGGTAAGTTTCAGGAATCATTTGCTTTAATGTTCTATATACGAAAGCATTTTTGAGATCCATTTAATAAGGAATGGGGAAATTTTGATATCCTTAGTAGCTATTACTCAAGAGAGAAGTCTTTATTTTGAAGCACTTAGATTTAGACAGGTTAAACCACATGAAGTCCTTTTCTTTATATATGTACTTCCTTAATTGTCCATGGTCACTGGCAAGTATTTATATGGAAATCAAAGCTAATCCTATCCTGTATCAGAAGAAGCTAGCTAGCAGCAGGTTCTGACCCATTTGTCCTGGAATGGTTCTAAGTGGACGATAAGTTAAACTAACTGAGCTAATTGATATTGGAAATTATAATACCTTTTGTGCTAGTTAAAGGGTGACTACCATTAACATACCAGAGGCTTTGGAAGGGTTAATCATTTGATCAAGCTTTTCAGGAGTCAAGGAAAGAAATATTTAAAAATCTCTCGTGCCTAATAAGCCAACTCCCATACTACACATTTAAGGCTGAATATATAAACATCAATGCTGAATATATAAACATCAATACCAAAAGGGCTTGCTTTATGTTTCCTTGGGGATACGTTTGGTTTTGAGCACTTAAATTCCTTGCATCTTAGCAAGATGAATATAGATTTTAAGACTTAATTTGTAGTTGATTCAAAGTCCATTGGCTTTGCAAAGTAATTAAATGCCCAAGTTGTGGGTCTCAAATCTGATGATTTTAAAGATGTACTCTAAAATTTATTCCTTTGGTTTGTGGTCATTTCAAAAGGGAGTGAAGAATTATCTTTTCCTCCTCTAAAGAGTTGTATTTCAGCCAAGTCCTATAGAGATACTGACCAAAGAAGCCAAATTTAGACATCCTTAAGAGCTTAGTGTCATGCTAATCATGGCTCTTACTGCTGTGGCTTTAATTCTGGAGTTAGACAGGTAAGCATCTTAGAGAAATTTTGAGGATAACAGCATTTGCCATTAATATCTCTTCTGGGTACCCAGCACTCTGCCAAGCCCTGTTTAGAAATTATCTGATTTAATCTTCAAACCTCATGAGATGATATTACTATCATCCTCATTTTCAAAATTAGGAAACTAAAACAGAGATTTCACTACTTATCTAAGGTCACAACGCTGAGTGGCAGGGCCAGCATTGCAGACTCAACCCCATTACCTTAAACACTAATAGTCACCTAATAGTATACCACATTCTTTCTCAATTTCTCGTATGCTTTTAATAGCACCATTGTTGGGTCTTATTGCCAAAGACCCACTGTTAGTTGTGATCCTAAAGTGTTGATGTGGCTCCCTCTTTGGACCAATTAAATTGTGTTTGGAAGTTTGTGCTCTAAGAGCTTCCATCCTAGCTCACCTTGAGGGACTGGTTGGAATGAATAGAGGTAGAGAGTGGAGATGGTCTGTATTTTGAATCTCAATGGATTTTCCTTTTGTTAAATAGTAAAATGAGATCTCTGATATCACTTTAATATGTTTAATGTTTCTAAAGGTTTATATACAAGCATGAAAAAAGAAATAAAATGTTTTCCCATAAGGGTTTTGTGAAATGTCTTCAACACATTTTCTGAATGAACCATATCACTTCATAGAGTTTGACAAGCTGAGGTAAAAATTGCACTGAGCACTCATATTTATGGACTTATGAAAAAGAATTCTGTATCTTGATTCTTAATGCTGCAAATCAGCTAAATATGGATTCTCAGGAGCTTCTTAAAAAATGAACATTTGGCTAAATAAAGCAGTGTGCAGTGTACCAGATTTTATCTTCAGAAGTACACAATGGTATATTACAGGCCTGTTACACAAAGTTCAGAGTTGAAAAACAAGATTTAGTACTATGAAAATCAGTTACCAATAAGGCATAGTTGTTGCTTTCCAGACTTCAGAATCAGGAATATTTTAATTGTTTTTATTTCAAAGTTTACGTTTCAGTTACGTGCAAACCTAATGCACAAGAAAAGGGTATTGTCCTTCCTCCCAGCAGACCTTTCAAGGCACTCAGGAGAGCATGGGGAAAAGCCTTTCCTCTGTCCCCCTAAATTCTAAGACTTTGCAAGACTTTCACGAGAGGACAGAATGGTTCAGATGCTGATGAGTGGTTCAGATGAGAGACAGATATTCCTTTGTTCTCTGCAAACACCTTAGAAGAATCCAGTGGTTCCATGTACAGGTGAAAAAAAACAGGCATGGCAAAGTCATCTTTCTCATTCACAGTGTGGGTTGTTAATTGTTCCCTCTGCTGGCTGTCAATATAATGTGAAATTTTCATTCCCCATTCAAGATGGAAAAAGTTGTGGCTGAAAATGTTAACATTTGCATTTTTATTTGTTGATTTATTTAAAGGACAGCCTCTCCTATAGCAATCCATCACTTGGTGACACCCCAAATATGAATAATGTATTGTAGACTTGTGGTTACAATGTGTAATAAGTGCTAGAGACAGTAAAAGAATGTTAACTATGTTGAAAATGTAATATTTATCGACTCATAAAGTTTATTGCTTTCGAGGTTCAATAATACTGACCATAGGACATTAATATCACTTACACTGATTTTAGCTGGGCACCTTTATATGTAGAATATTCATCTCTCTCATGCTAACAAAATAAATATGTAATTTACAGCACAAGCAAAGAGAGTAGTAGTATAGCTTTCCACGCTAAAAGCCACAATGCTTCTTTCTCTCCATTTCACTCATCCTCCAGCACTGATACATACCCCTGAGCTGTGCAGGAGAGTGAGTGGTCATCCTGGCACCAGCGGGTGGTTGGAGCTAAGTGATTACACTTCTTTCTGCTTAGCTGGAACAGGCAAACCCACAGACTGTTCCACCTGGAGGGGAGTGGAGGGACTTTTCTCCCTGTCATCCTGAACAGCTGGCGGGTAGGTGAGTGAGCCTTGGCTCCAACAGAAAGTTGAAGAAATCTTGAGGTTACCATTTGCTTCTCAAATGAAAGTGTTATGAGCAAAAAAGCTACTGATGATTCACTCTTATGTGCCTTTCAGAAGTAGGTGTGTCCATCACCAACAATAAAGATCTACTGTACAGGAAATAGCTGGTACCCAGAGTAAAAGCAGTAGTGTTAATTAGCAGCCATCAGCTGTAATTGTCATCTCCATTAAGATGCAGAATTATGTGTTTCTCCGTTATAAATTACCTTTCTAATTGTACTTGATGTATGCCAATTTAATCAAAAAGTATACTTGCAACAGGCAGATATTTGCATTAATGTGGATTTGGATCTCCAAGTCTTTCATTGAAATTTGGGAAAAGGGTTTTACTAATACTTCAGATCCTTCCTCTGTTGGTGTCTTTCTCTGTTGGGTATGTAGATGTGATACATTTTACATTAAAATGAAGATGGTGTCTTGTGGAACTGTTCAATGTGACAGAAATCCTGTCACTTTTTAAAAATACTAGTGTAGTTTCATTTTCTCAGTCATATAACAATGCAATGCTGATTGTACCAAACTAATAAATAGAGACAAATACTAGGCATGCAGCAGCAGAATTAAATTCTCAGTCCCTGTAGGGAAGAGTTGCTAAGTCCTCGTCTCTCTGCTCTTCCATGTCTCATTGACAAGTTACAGCCTGCCCTCTTGCCCCTGCTCCCACCTTTGTGTGAGATGTGGAGGGAGAACGGCAGATCTTATCAACACAAGCCCCACTAGCAACTTTTCTTAAAACATTTGTTTATTTGAATGGCACAGTTACAGAAAAAGAGGGAGAGACAGAGAGATCTTCCATCCATTGGTTCCCTCTCCAAATGGCCACAATAGTCAGGGCTAGGCCAGGCCGAAGCAAGGAGCCAGGAACTCCATCAGGGTCTCCCACATGGATGACAGGGGCCAAACCAATGGGGCCATCTTCCAGTGCTTTCCCAGGCCATTATTAGCAGAGAGCTAGATTGGAAGCAGAGCATCCGGGACTCCATCTGCTGCTCCAACATGGGATTCTGTCATTGCATGCATCAGCCTAACCCACTGGGCCCCAACACCAGCCCCCACCAGTGAATTTTTTTAACTGAAACTAGATTTATTCTATTTATTGAAGGTACTGTTTTATCTCTCCAGTTTCTTTTTTTCTTTAGAAAGGTTAGGTTTTTTGTTTATTTATTTGTTACCATAACTGGAAGTGCTGAAGCTTTTCATTTCCTTTTGCTTTGCTTCTTTTTGAGTTATTTGGGGAGTGGGGTTGTTGATTCTGTGGAGCTTGTTTTTCTTGACTTTAGAGAGAGATTTGAGTATGTGCTTTCAAAGACTTGATAGCTTATTTGGGGACTTTTAAAAAATACTTTAATTTGTTCTTTCTTTAAGACCTTGGTCCTTTGCTGTCCAGTCTTGTGCTTAATGTGTTCCACCAAATTTGCTGTTTCCACCTTGCTGAGCTTTCATGCTGCCCTGCTCACAGGCATGTGTTGCACGCAGCTGACTAGCAGGTGGCTTGTGAGATCCTGGGACCACACTCTACCAAGGCCAGGCTGGAAGGACTTTTTGTCTTGAACATGGTCTGAGGGTACTTCAAAAAGTTTGTGAGGACTGGAATTAAAAGTATGAGTTGGGTGTTGAAATCCTTACTTAAGGTATACTAAGCTGATCTTCTGTATATTAAGATAATCGAAAATGAATCTTGATGTGAATGGAAGGGGAGAGGGAGTGGGAAAGGGGAGGGTTGTGGGTGGGAGGGACGGTATGGGGGGGGAAGCCATTGTAACCCATGAGTCGTACTTTGGAAATTTATATTCATTAAATAAAAGATTAAAAAAAAAAAAAAGTATGAGTTGGGGATGGGGGTGGGGGGATGGCAAGGCAGGATTTGGCCTAGTGGTTAAGTTAACAGTTAGGAAGCCTATGTCCCACATGGAAAATCCTGGGTGCTATATCTGGTCTGGCTCCCGGTTCCAGCTTTCTACTAACGTGCATCCCAGGAGGCGATGGTGATGGCTTTTAAGTAGCTAGGTCCCTGCCGTCCACATGTGAGAACCAAATTGAGTTCCTGGCTCCTGGCTCCCCTTCTTCCCCTCCTCCCTCCCTCTATCCCTCCCTCTCTTTCTGTAATTCTGATATACATAAATAAATAAATAAATCTTTTTTTAAATAATTGTTTATTTTTATGGAAAAAAGTTTTTTCATAATGTAAGAAAAATGTATACTATTGAAAAAATATGCATGAATTTCTAAATGTTTTTGCACCAAATAACTCAAGCTTTGTGAAGTACCCTTGCATGTTTTTATCTTTGTTTTTACCTTAAGTAACTTGACATGAAAATCCAGTCACTTCCAGCTCCAGATAAGATAGGATAGCCTTTAAAGTGCTAGGGCATTTGGGGCATTTTGGTCTTCTGCTGTGCTGTGAAGAGAGCAAACATGTCTGGATTTTTCTCCCTCATTCTCTCTCAGTTACAAACCAAGCCTTTAGCCCGTGGGCAGGTCAGGCACCATTTGGTTGCCTATAAAACACTGCCAATAACCAGTTAGATTGAAGAGAAGAAGAAATTGTGGGGAGCAACTGAGACTAAACTAAATTACTGGAACTAGGACTAATTCTATGCATCTGATCTCCCACAACATGGCGCTGGGGAGGAGTAAACAACTCCTACGCAGCTGCCTCACCAGTTTGACTGATAAGCTGCAGCAGCTGATCCTGCTCCTGATTGGAGGAGAGCAGTGTGCTCGGCGTGTGGGCAGCAGAGCATGGATTGGTGGAAGAGGACTATAAAGGAGGAGAGAGACAACATGCACCAGGAACATCTGAGGAACTTCTGAGCAGCCCCTGAGAGAGCCGGCCGGTGGTGTGCCACTCCTCCGCGGAAGCAGGGAAAATGGCGGGGGTGCCACCCCTCCGCGGAGGCGGGGGGCCAGCAGCAAACCCGGGAAGAGCCAGACAAAGAGAACAGCACAGGGTTCGGTGTCGTTCCTCCGCGAATGGGGGAGCGACAGAAGAAATTGTATCTCCGTGCTCTTCTTGATTGTAGCAGTGGTCTGTTGTATTTTGGCAACAAAATTCTGGATTGACAGCTGCCAGGGGATTCAAAACCTATACAAGAAATGTATTTGTATTATACTAACAAAAATATATTAATACTGAAAATTATAATTATCAGTTTCACAATACTTTGCATAATACTTTAGAGTTGACAGAGTACTTTTAACATGAATAATTATATTTAAATGGCACCCTAAACCCTGTGATGTAAGTAGTACTATTATCTCATTTTACAATGAGGAACTGAAACTTGAGAGAGACTAAGTAACTTTTCAAGGTCACATAGTAAGGAGGCAGAAAAGAAGATTTGACTCCAGCTTTTCTAATCCCAAATTTCAGTGTTCTTTCATTTATCCACACTGCTAGAAACTTCATTTATTCTGAAGCATAGGCACTGAGCTGATAAAATCCTGGTTAAGGGAGGAATCCATCTTTTATTGTTGTGAGTCGTTTTTATAACTTGATAGGAAGAAATTCAGTCACATAGAGGAGTGGAGGTGCTGTGGTTCAGTTACACACAACAGTCAAAGTCCTACATTGATGCCCAGAACCCTAAGGGTAACCAACTTTTTAATCAGACTTTCTTCTCATCTATGCATCTGTATAAATATTCTAAGCACTCAGCCAGATTCCCTACGTGCCTAGCAGAGGAAATGATGGTGTGTTTCTCTTTCAGTGATAGAGAGGGAGAAGCTAAACCAAAATGCTGATCCTGTGCCAGGGCTGTGTGATGCGTTTGGAGACACCCCTCACTGCCTCTAAATGATCGAGTATGCCGGCGATGATTGTTTCTGAGTGCCTGTTATACACCAGGTGTTGTGTTGAGCCTGTGCAGATGGGGGCTTCAAAGAGTTCATGGAAAATTTGTATTATCTATCTAAGTTTCATTTTCCATGAAATTTTGAAGCATCTTAAATATTCATTTATAATATGTTTGTACAAATGAAAAATTACTATACAGATTTTTAAAAAAAACTAGTAATGCTCAGTTTCAAAATGTTAAGGAGAACTTCTAAGATTTGTCAAAATGACTTCCTAAAATGTAAGCTTCTAGGGCAGGAACTAACAGTTCAGCTGTAGCTGCCCTCGGGGTAGCAGTTTACTCACAACACACAATCAAAATAGCATTGACTATAATGTTCCATTTTGAGGATGTGTAAATAGCAAAATAAATACAAAACCTCCAGAAATGATACACACCCATTGAGGGCAATGAAAAGGACCAATCTAAAAACTTCCGGAAAAAAAGGTATTGAATATATAAAAGAAAATAGGAAATTACATATATACCCGTCTCCCATGTTTAACCAGCAGAGTGAAAAGTCCTGTGCCGTCCAAGCGTGTTTTCATTTAGGTAAGTTAATAACTTGAATTCCCTGCCAGCTGCTACATTACCAGCAAGAACAGTTGAATACATGGGAATTCTTATATGTTTGATGAAAAGGTATTGCTTTCAGTTAAGCCATGATATTGGACTGATCCTTCAGTTCCACTGTTAAAAGCATTCATATAACCATCCATTCTTCGTGTACACATTGGCTTACATGAGGGCATTTCAAAAAGTTCACAGAACATTTAATTAAAAGATAAGTTCATTCTGGCTCAAACATTTTTTAAATCCATACATACGAGGGTTCTTCAAAAGGGAATTATCCTTTAATTCTCATTTTCCATGAACTTTTTTGAAGTACCCTTCTAGTGTATATAAATTAGAAAAGTAGAAACCTAAACTAAGTAAAAATGACAAAGATGTAGCATAATACCAAGAAATGAGTGCAGCTTGAGGAAGCTTATCAAGGCATTCTTACCATAGGAAGGATATAGAAAAATATCTATTATCACAGCTTGTATTCACTAATCACTTGGATTTCTACTGTCTGGCTTCAGAAAAATCTTTCTAAACGCTTAAGTTCTAGGTGATGAGATTTTAAGGGATATTTATTTTATTTTTCATACCTTTCTGTGTTTTCCAAATGTCCTACAACAATATAAATTACTTACATAATTTATAAAAAAAAACAATATTTAAAAAGAAAACAAGGTAACACATTCATGGGAGGCAAACCCAGCTTAAAATTTTACACAGTAGTTCTAATTAGTTGCAAAAGCCCTAAGGTTACCTGTGGCCTGTATCACATCAATATGTTACTTGTTTTTCAACCCAGCAATAGGTGAGGATTATGCTTCCTTCGTGTGTCTTCTCCAGGGTACTGAACTCTGAAAACTACTATGATTAGTGACATCTGTTCAGTATTGCTACTTCAGCTATCATTTCACAGTTTTTAGCCCCATGAACTGCTATTTCAGAGTTGTTCATTTGGTCCAAGGTCAAAAATTCCCTTAACTTCCACTCTTAAGAAATATTTGTTGAGTGTCTCTTACTGTTCATGGCACTTTAATGTTTTTATAAAAATGATTTTAAATGTTACTGAATGCAATCCTCACAGTCATGAGAAAGTAAAGCTCCAAGAGACAATTATAGAATAATTAAGAGACCAAGTGTGGTAATTACAACATGTAGGTTTATTGGTCTAGGTTTGAATGCTAGCTATGTGATTTTGAACAAATCATTTAATTTAATCTATAAAATGGGAATAATAATACCTCCCTCATAGGCACATCATGATGATTAAGCAAGATGGCCTATGTAAAGTACTTTGTGATGTAAAGCACAGTCCTGGTATATGGGTAAGTGTTTCATAACTAGTAGCTGTCATTATAGAACCTCCCAAGATCACACAAGCAGTAAAGAGCAGAACCGGGACTTGGATAAATCCAAGTTCTGTGTATGTACCCTCACGGATGGGGTGAGGTTGCTCTCAGAGGTAAGTACTGCAGTCATATTTTTCACTCTGACCTTGCAAACGTGCCTGTTGCTTTACCCCTCTAAGCCTGACTCGTCATGTGATAATAAGAATATTCATAACTATCTTATAAATTTGCTCAGAGGATGAAACTTGATAGGCAAATCCTTTAACATGATATTTAGCCATATTGGGCACTCTGTTAACTTTCTTCTTCTGTGCTCTGGAAAACAAGACTTGGTTGGAGACCAGAACAGTGCATGTGAGTGATCCTGGCCCCTCTGCCCAGTGCCCTGAGTCTCAGTGCCTCTGCAGACATGTGGCTTATGAGATACTGCTGTTGGATTTTGTCCCCATAATTAGGCCTTTCTAAAGGTTCTTAAAATGTTTAATTCCTTTAGAGCAGTGGTTCTAAAATCTATCTAGCAGCAAAACCTTGAAAATGTCGCTTGAACCACGTGAAATCTAAATTTTCCAGGATTCCATCCCATCCATCTGAACCTTACCATTTGTTAAGAGCTAAAATAAAAATAAAACATATATATGTAAAATAATTAGTTTATTTCAGGATATCATTTAAACTTCCCACCAGAAATATTTGAGTTTTGTGCTGGTCAGTAGTTTAGAAATGTCAGGAATATAAGCAAATATGGCACCATGCTCTCTCTCACTGTCTATGACTCTACCTGTCAAATAATTAAGTAAAAAAAAAAATAAATTTAATAATAGTGAAAAGAATATTTATGGAAAGGACAAAATAATGGCTAATGGTAATTGGCTAATGTGTCTTCACACATAGGTTTTTCATAATATGCATTTCTCGTGTATTATGAAAAAAATTGGTGCCAAAGTAAATTCATACATTTAAAACCATTTTTCCATGCATTTTTTGAAATATCCTCATATGCACAGAAAGTTGTTTGTAAATGGTAGAGGGAAATATGTGAATATTACTATTTTCATTAGCCTTAAGTTTCTGGATTCATGTTATCACCAAACACCTTTTAAAAGAATATGAATGAACTTGTGCTGTGAAATGAAAGAAACATTACAGGTTGGTCTTGAAGCTGAAGGGCGATTGGTCACACATTACCTATTTACGTGTTAAGATTTTCATTGTTTTTCCGTGTGTCATGGGCACACACTGAAGTATGACTGTGTCTCAGATTGTAAGTTCACCATTGTGCTGCTGGGCACCCAACCCTAAATGCTTATGAAAGGCTTAACTTGTTGGAACATATATGTCATAGCAGGCAAGGTGGGGGGAACGATTACTGTTTCTTCCTTTGGGATCTGGGAGAATCTCAGAGGGGTTGGGACTGTATTAGAATACAGACCCTCTGCTTGCCACATGAGCTACTTGAAAATGGGACAGTAACTAGAGTTGAGAAGAAAGTGTCAAGCCCAGTGCCAGCCCGGCAAGGTAGAAAGCTGACAAGGCTTTTAGACAGTTGCGTAACAGACAGTTGTGTTTCTTACATGCATGAAGAAGTCATCCTTTCTACATTTTGGCAGTTTAAAAATATTCCAGATGAATAATGATAGTAAATAGTAAGGTATAATAAAAGGTAAGATGAAAGGCTTGCTTAGCCATGGGAGTTATTTTTCAGCATTGTATGATAAATAGAAAGATGCTAGGAATGATGCGCTGGGGCTCTTCTTCTTCCTGGAGGTCTCGAGAAAGCTACTGAGGTACATTCAGATGGATGGCAGAGCTGGGGCACCTATCAGTACATTATGAGGGAAGAGATGTTCAACTTACTGTTTCCAAGAGTCGCTCTTCCCTGTTCCCTGGAACAAGTCTGCCCTGAAGAAGTCACTCAGTCATGTACTTGGCACTTGGTGTGACGTGATGAAGGCAAGAAGTATTGGCCCTGTGACACCTGCCCTCTGGGTCCTCAGCCGATGCCCCTTCTTTCCATCCAGCACATTTCTGCTGTCCTCAGTCTCAGCTCTCAGCTGAGGGATGTGCTACTCCTTGAGAAAACTTTGCTCTGCACCCACCACTTGGGAAGCCCCCACGGCCAACGCTTGTCTTTGGCTTTGGAATGACATGAACTGGTGAAAGAACCAGATTCTGGTTACAGTCAAGGCGTGGATCATGACTGTAACATTAACCCCTACTTTACGGTAAACAAGCTAATTAGTGGCAGAACCAAGAGTGGCACTGGCATTGTTGGGAACGGTGAGCCCACCGTGGACCTTAGGGGAGAGAAGTCTCTGGTAATTGCTGACATGTGTGAAATGAGCCACCTTCAGCTGTGATTGCAGTTTCCCTTTGTTCCTACTAGAACTTTGTAGCTTCAGTAAATGCATGCTTCCCCACAGCTGACCCCAATTCTTTTGTCTTCTCCCTTTGGATGTATAAGCATTTGTGTGAACAGCAAAATGTTGCTAGTGGTGTCCAAACTGCAAGTCACATGGCATTGACTTTTATTCAAACCAGTTTTCATGGCAGGATTGAAGCATTGTATCATTTCTTCAGCAGTATCTTTTGTATTCATGTGAAAATTTTAATTTCACGCCCTGCAGACTTCATGCTCTTTTGTGCTCTCTCTACTCCTGTTGTGTAAAGAGTAAATCCCTGTATCACTTTCATTTTAGATTAAAGAAAGTAAAATTGATCCATTTGAGATCTCCAAACAAAGACAAGAAAAAATCTGTTGGCAAAAAGCCATTGTTTAAGAAAGAAGAAAAACAACACTCTTTGCAGATAACATGACTTTCCCTATGGGTGAGTCTGGTCCCAAGTCTCAAAAGAGGCAGCTGCCTATCCATAACACTGGTTACTGGTCCCATTTCATTAACACAGGTTATCATGAATTTCTTGATTGAAACACGGATATCCTCAAGTGTTTGGGTATGAAAAACAATCAAATGGGGCCAAGATATTTTATTAACTACACAGTTTATTTTAAAAAGAGATGGGATGGTAGAGAAAGCTGTCAGTATAAGGAAAAGTCTGGAATAGATTAATAACAAACACGATGGAAACAAATCAAATCTTATTAGTTAAATTGGCTATTTGGTTAAATTTGATTTTTTGAAAAATGAAGTAAAAAGCCTAGGTATAGAAGTTTCTCATATTAAAGATATAAGATCAAAGATATCCCAGATTTAGTGTTAGAATTAAATACCATAAGCAATAGCAAATACATTAATGCCTAAGAAATGTATTCATGTAGCCTTTACAAAAATTTTGAAATATTCTGTGGCCCATAATAAACTAATCATCGTCAATATCTAGTCAGACTTCAACTGCTAACTAAGAGTCATTAGCTATGATATGGGCAGCCAGCATTCAGCTCCACACAATATCAACTATAATCCCTTTCTAGAGGATGGGTATAGGGATTAGGAAGGATTCTTTTTTTTTTAAAGAAAACTTTTATTTAATGAATACAAATTTCATAGGTACAGCTTTAGGAATATAGCAGTTCTTCCTCCCATGCCCACCCTCCCACTCCCACTCCCCCACTCCCATCCCAACCCCACTCCCTCTCCCATCCCATTCTTCATTAAGATTCATTTTTATTTAACTTTATATACAGAAGACCAACTCTATACTAAGTAAAGATTTCAACTGTTTGCACCCACACAGACACAAAGTATAAAGTACTGCTTGAAAACAAGTTTTGCATAACTCATGAAACAACTCATTGAGGACAGAGGTCCTGCTTGGGGAGTAAGTTCACAGTGACTCCTGTTGTTGATTTACTAATTGACACTCTTATTTATGGCATCAGTGATCACCTGAGGTTCTTCTTTCAGCAGTTAAACCCAGGAGGTTTTAAATAAGCTACTAACTTTTTTAAAAGATTTATTTATTTGAAAGGCAAAGTGACAGAGGGAAAGGAATAAACAGAGAGATCTTATGGTTCTCATTCCCTAAATGGCCACCACAGCCAGAGCTGGACCAGGCTGAAGCTAGGAGCCAGGAACTCCATCTGGTTCTCCCACGTGAGTGGCAGAAACCCAAGCACTTGAGCCATCATCTGCTGCCTCCTCAAGCACATCAACAGGAAGCAGAATTGACAGCAGAGGAACCAGGACTCTAACCAGCACTTGGATATAGGATGTGGAGGTCCCCAGTGGCAGCTTAACCTGCTGTACCACAATGCCCACCCCAAAACTAATAACTTTTAAAGAAACTGATACCAGTGATTTGGCAATGATCACTTCAGCATTTATGCTTAGTTGAGACAACTGTAATAGCATTATAGATTTTTTAAAATAGCATTTAAATAATCTCTAAGCCTACTCTCCCATGCTGTATATACTGTATTGATAACTGTATAAACCACTGCCATAATTTTAGTAGCTGGTATCTTTCTTTCCAATCTTTTTCTTTCACTTTTTAGTGTTGCTCTTTCTTTAGACAAAATTTTTCTAAATTATGAAATACCTGGAAGCTAAAAAAAGCAGAAACTCATCACTGTGTTTGCCATTCTGTAAATCAGTAAGAAAAAGGTAGGTGGAAATTAGGTGTGCTAAACACAATTGCCTAGATTGCAGCGGCAGGGTTGATTGTTGGAATGAGAGTACACATTTTTCTCTCCCATTTTATTTTATGGAAATTTAAGAATGCTATGGTGTGAAACACATTTCCCTTTGAATCTAGACAGAAATTTAATCTGAAGTAGAAATCACTGCTATAAAAAACATGATATATTTCAAAAGTGACACCCACCTCTATTTCGTAGGTGAAAAAAAAAAAAATACATGTTACAGTTAAATCCAGGGAAGGTATTTGGCTTAGTGGCTAAAAAGCCAGTTAAGATACAGTGTCTGGGCCGGCGCCGTGGCTCAATAGGCTAATCCTCCGCCTTGCGGCGCCGGCACACTGGGTTCTAGTCCCGGTCGGGGCACCGGATTCTGTCCTGGTTGCCCCTCTTCCAGGCCAGCTCTCTGCTGTGGCCAGGAAGTGCAGTGGAGGATGGCCCAGGTCCCTGGGCCCTGCACCCGCATGGGAGACCAGGAAAAGCACCTGGCTCCTGGCTTCGGATCAGCATGATGCACTGGCCACAGCACGTCGGCCGCGGCGGCCATTGGAGGGTGAACCAACGGCAAAAGGGAGATCTTTCTCTCTGTCTCTCTCTCTCTCACTATCCACTCTGCCTGTCAAAAAAATAAAAAAAGATACAGTGTCTGGGTTCAACTCCCAATTCTGCTCCTGATTCCAGCTTCCAACTAATGTAGACCCTGGAAGGCAGCAGTGACTGGGTTCCTGTCACCTACGTGGAAAACCTATATTTAGTTCTCAATTCAGTCCCAGCCATTGTCTGCATGTGGGGAGTGAACTAGTGAATGAGAGCAGTATGCTGTCCCTCCTTCCCTCCCAAATAACAAATAAGTTACATCAAGCAATTAGAGCAAATCTTGGTGTAGAGGAAATCTGTGGTTACGTGGAATCTTCCTGGTTAGGACAAAGATGGTGCCTAGAGGTTGCCACTCAAGCTTGCTGGTTGCCCTTCCGCTTTGCCAGTTTCCAGAGGCAGAGGCAACTTCAGCAAACTGCATCACTCCACCTTTCTGGGCATCTGCAGTTAGAGCTAAGAAAAAATGTTGTTCTCTTGCTCTGAGCCCTTGAGACACCAAAATAATGCTGAATTTTTACCCAAGCATGCCCTGTTTATTCGTTGTTTTACTCCTTACGTTTATCATTGATATTGACCCTCACAAAGCATATCACAATGCTGGTCCAGTGCCAACTATAACGAGCCAGGAGACCCTGGCCTCCCCATCGATTTTCATCCATCTTACCTGTTCACACCTGTTATGTTTCAATAACAAACTTATTGGGCTTTTCCTTGTCATTCTATTTTCTAAATTCTTCCAAATCGGGATAGGTGGTAGATCTGTCTTGAGTTTTCTTTATTATTATTATTATTATTTTATCGCCAGAGCATTGGGAGAAACCCGTTTTGGTAATGTTCCCTTAAAACTCATGTTTTCTTCTCCATCAATTTCTGCTTTATCCATTCCTTGTTTGACAACAATGAAATAGTTCTACATATTTGGACACACTTGTTTGTTTGTTTGTTTTTTCCGGTTTTCAAGGTTTTATTTAAACACAAATAAAATGCGCACCCGAGCCGCCTACTCATTTTCTTCACTGCGCAGCCTGGCGTTGGGATTGGTGACCCTGATGGCCAGCTGGGCCGCTCTCTCCACAATGGCTTTGCGGTTCTTGGAGGAGACGTTGTGAGCAATCTCTGCACAGTAGGATTTGTTGCACATCAGCAGCACCTCCTCCAGCTCCTTGACGTTGTGGACCAGGAACTTCCGGAAGCCGCTGGGCAGCATGTGCTTGGTCTTCTTGTTGCTCCCGTAGCCAATGTTGGGCATCAAGATCTGGCCCTTGAATCTTCTCCGCACCCTGTTGTCAATACCTCTGGGTTTCCGCCAGTTACGCTTAATCTTGACATAGCGGTCCGACTGGTGGCGGATGAACTTCTTGGTCCTCTTTTTGACGATCTTGGGCTTCACCAGGGGTCTGAGGGCGGCCATGGTGCCGAGGAGAGGGCAGCCACCTCCGGAGGCAGCGCCGAGGAAGAGCCACACTTGTTTTCTTCTCTGTTGACTCCCCTTCCTTTTTTTCCTTTCCACTGAAGAATTCTACCTTCCGTAGCATCAATAAAGCCTTTTGAAAGAAGTCGTGCCTGTAAATCAGATACTGTTTCCTGCACTTTGTTTTTTACTTAAGAAGCATCATGAACACAGGTGTGTTTAAGCACTTCATTCAATGTATCAAAATGTGGTCACACATATTCCCTGAAATACTACTGTGTTCGAAGTGGTTAACAAGTAGCACTTTAGAATCTTCTTTTATGAGTCCCTGTGCTATATCTTATTCTGCCCTAATAACAGAGTACCATGGGAGTAACACTAGGTGCGCTGTAACCACGTTTTATCATGGCCGGGGTCATGGGCATTTTTATTGGAAGAACAGCTTGGGTACCATAAAGCCCATTCAGCATGGCTTGTATTCGGGGCACATCAGCTCTTCACCCACAGTGCATCATTTTGCATTTACTAGGGGAGTTGAGCAATACCTTTTCCAGCATACACACAGTGTATAATTGACTTTATCCACCTCACAAGGTTAACTATTCCTCATCTCTAGTTTCCCTCTGAGGTACCAGTTGAGGGTCATGTATTACCCCAGACCTGCAGCCATATTCAGAATTATCCTGACCAACCATTTAAGTAAAGTCTCCTCTGGGAACCATCTGTACTATCAGGTAAGCGGGTGAGCTCTTTAGCTGTGTGTCCACTGAGTTCTCTCCTTTCATGATTTTGCCCTCTGTGTCATCTTCTTTGTGACCAGAGCACAAGGGGTATAACCGACCGTGTTAATTTGGAACTATCTCTGGTCTCTTTCAGGGAACTCCTGTTTCCTTTCGCTCACAATCTGTTCTAGTCTCCCAGTTTCCACTGTGCTACTGAGAGCAAGTGGAATACCTTAACCTTCAGCTCATTGCTTCTCCACTAAAGCAGCCTTGAACACTTGGTTTTACTTACATCTAAAGACAACAGCCAGTGGCATACACAAAAAGCAATTGTGTGTAAATATATAGGGGGTAGAAGGTGTTTCTCCTTTGTTGGATTGTTCTCCCTAATAGGTTCATGTTGAGGTCATAAAGTCCATCTATTCATATTTTCTCTCTTTGAAAGCATAGACAATCACAGAACAGAACACTACCATTCAGTTTTGTAATCTTAAATTTTGAACAAGGCACGGATGAATTATTTATGCTATGGAATGTATTCTCAATAAAGTGTAGCATAAAATGGAATGAATGCATTACATGCCCTGAACTTTCTAAAGTGCACACTAGTACACAGGGTAACCTGGCATCGTTCTGGCCTAGTAGCATTTACAGGGCAAGCGCTTCTTCCTCCCGGTTTTCTGTATTAGGTTCTCCTCTGCTTACTCCTTTACCCACTGCAGCCTAGCAGGCAAAACTCTTCTTCTCCAAACTGCCCAAAAGTGCTTGTCTCTCAATGCAATGAAGGTTAAAGATCTATAAATTTCACTTTCCTGCTGCCTTTCAGCCATTCTAAATTAGACTTTAATTTACAATTAGTAAGAAGCTACAATTCTGTAGAAAATGGAGCATTTTATATTAAATGATCATTATCTAACAGCATAATTTCACAAAATAATTAAAATGCTAAAAGACAATATAAGATGTCTTAAGTTTTTCTTATTGTTTGTTTATTTATTTATTTGAAAGGCAGAGTGACCAAGAGGGGAAGAGACAGAGACATAGAGAGCAACTTCCATAAGTGGGTTCACTCCCCAAATGGCTACAATGGCCAGGGCTAGTCCAAGCCGAAACTAGGAACCAGGAACTCCATCCTGGTCTCCCAAATGGGTGATGGGAGTATCTGGGCCATCATCCCCTACTTCCCAAGGTGCAGAAGCATGCAGCTAGATGGGAAGTGTAACAGTGGGGACACCAGTATGGGATGCCTACAATGCAAGAGGAAGCTTAGTCTGCTTTTCTATAGTGCCAGTCCCATGATATCTTAGGTTTTTCAGTTCTGGAAACTATAGACATAGGAAGAGAGGGTGATAATTTTTTAATTTTTAAATCTGTATACAGATCCTGCTACAGTGACAGAAATAGTTTTAAATAATTTTTTATAGTTGCACAGATGATCAGATGTTCTCAAATTTGTTTTCTCTATCTTATATAAAATACCACATATTGTAAGATTTCATTTATATGAAATGTCCAGATAGGTCTGTAGAGATAAATAGTAGGTAGTGCTGATAGCTGTACAACTCTATGAATAAATTAAAAACCACTGAGCTGCATACTTTAAATAGACAAACTTTTCTATATGTTTTACTAAAACAAAACAGTTTAAAGTTTATTAAATAAATAGTCACATTGAGAACTACATGGGGCGGGTATTATGGTGCAGTGGGGTTAAGGTGCTGCTTGGGATACCTGCATCCCATATCAGAGTGCCTGGAATCAAGTGCCTCCTCTGCTTCCAATCCAGCTTCCTGCTGATGTGCTTGGAAGGCAGCAGGTGATAGCCCAAGTATTTAGGTTCCTGCCACGCACATGTCCTGGCTACTGGCTTCAGCCTGGCCCAGCCCTGGCTGTTACAGACATCTGGGGAGTGAACCAGTAGATAAAAGACCTCTCTCTCTCTCTACCTTTAAAATAAATAAATAAATAAATAAATAAATCTTTAAGAATAAAAACTACAAAACCCAGTTGTATTTAGCAGTATGGAGGTCACTGGTGAATTTGTGATTTTGATTTTACTGGCATAGTAGAAGGCAGAAATCAGATTGAAGTAAGTTGAGAAATGGTTTGGAGAGAGGTTCCTAAGTGCTCTTAGTTATCCAGCAAGCAAGAAAAGATTGAAGGTTCTTCAGTGGATAACCAATACCAGAAGGTTCCTAAGAAGCACAAATGGAGTGATTTGTTTTGTCTAAGAGAGGCTCACTTCTTTCTATTTAAAAAAAAAAGGAGATGAGGAGTGCTTTAAGACTTGTAAATTGGGTGGTGCAAAGACAATTTCTCTTTAATGGTCTCTGTTTTCTCTGAAGTATGAAGTAAGACCATCTGTTTGGGGCAAATAATGAGGAGGGGAATAAGGGGGAAAAAACAGCTTTTTAGGGAAATGCAGAGGCTTTGTCAGATGTTTAGCACCCAAGGATAGTGGCTGTGAATCTGGGATCTGCTCTTAGTTTGCCTGTTGTGTTTTTGTGTTATCTACTCTGAATTGCCCATTATTCACAGAAAAGGAAGACGTTTGATACCCAGTGTTGGGATTTTGCCAGATTTGTTGTGAAGAGAAAAGATAGGGGATATGTTAAAGGCATTGCGAAGATAGTGATTGGAATCTGGGACCATGAAATTCACACTGGATAGGATAAAGAATTAGGAAGAAAACATGTCCCACTAGGACCAAGATTTGGGCTCTACAATTCACTTTATTTGCAGTTCTTAGAAGAATGACTATTTGATTAATGGTCTGATGAGACTAACACAAAAATAGTGGGAGTGGTTGAAAAACCAAGCTTGCAAGGTAAGATATGGGCATAAGGAAGTAATACCGTCTTTGAATTACTGAATTCAGAAGAGATGCAGTTTTAATTGATGATGAGTTCTGGGATATAATAATGGGAAAGGCTCACTGACTAAGTTTTTGTAGTTGAGAGAATACTGAAGAGCTAAGAAGGCAAAGTGTTGATTGACTGCCATTCTTGTGATGGCAATGTTAGCAGGGATGATGGTAAGAGTTGAATTAGAGAACCGTGTGAATAGGGTGTTAACGTCTCCCTTGACTGAGATTGAGCAGGTCCATTACAGATGAAGAGAGATTGAGGATGGTGGAACAGCTGACAAGATCTGCAAAGGAGCACGCATTTAATGAGAAACTTTAGGAATAATGGCCAAAAAGCAGTGTTCCCATTTCTACCTCTTGACGCTGAAATACATAAACTATCTTGAATAAAAATCGGCTTCTTCCGAGAAGATATAAAGGAAGCATTGTCCTCAGAAACCAGATGCCAGTTCAAAGTAGGAGATGGAGGAAGCACTCTGAGAGTGCAGATGCAGCAGAGTAGATCATGGGTCACAAGACCCCGAAGCCCTGGGTGTGAGGAGAAGGGCTGGAAATGAAGGGACAGACATTTCAGAACACAATATGGATAGCAAAAACCTGTGATGACCTGTGATGTACTGGGGTGGGGAGTATCTTTTAGGAATTGGCTGAAGGATAGTTGATTTAATACCAAAAGACTTGTGAGCCTATAGTAAGCGTTTAAATAAATTAGAGTGTATCCAGGAGGTAAAATAACTTGAAATCATTAAAAATAACATAAACAATGGTTTTGGGAAAATGATCCTAATATAGTAAGTAAAAAGCTAGTTTTTTTTTTAAACTACACCAACCATATGTGCAATATACTTTTCTGTAAATGGAGAAAAATTGAAGGATGGGTAGTGCTTTACAGAATTTTCAAGAGGTCATTCCAAAGGTCACAAAAGTTGCCTATGGAAGAAGGCACTTTATGCTAAAATAACATTCGTTGTTTTCAACAAATATTTACAAATATATGGTGTTGTGGCATAGCAGGTAAAGCTGCAGCCTGCAATGCTGGCATCCCATATGGGTGCCAGTTCAAGACTAGCTGTTCCACTTCTGATCCAGCTCTCTGCTAATGCACCTGAGAAAGCAGCAGAGGATGGCCCAAGTGTTGGACCTCTGCACCCACGTGGGAGACCCAAAAGAAACTCTGGGCTCCTGGCTTCAGCCTGCCCCAGTCCCAGCTGTTGTAGCCATTTGGGGAGTGAACGAACAGATGTGTGTGTGTGTGTGTGTGTGTGTGTGTGTGTCTGTCTGTCTCTCTCTATATATAACTCTGCCTTTCAAATAAATTAATTAATTTTAAAAATATATTTACTAGGCAGGTGCTGTGGTGTAGTGGGTAAAGCCGCCACCTGAAGTGCCGTCATCCCATATGAGTGCCAGTTCAAGACCTGTCTGCTCCACTTCTAATCCAGCTCTCTGATAAGTCCTGGAAAAGCAGTAGAAGATGACCCAAGTCCTTGGGCCCCTCACCCACATGAGAGACCCGGAGGAACCTTCTGGCTCCTGGCTTCATATATGCATGGCTCCAGCCATTATGGCCATATGAGGAGTGAACCAGTGGATGAAAGACCTCTCTCTCTCGTTCTCTCTCTCTCTTTCTGCTTCTCCTGCTCTCTCTGTGTAACTCGACTTTCAAATAAATAAATCTTTAAAAAATTATAGATATTTATGGTGCTGGCACTGTGGCATAGTAGGTTATACCTTCCACCTGCTGAGCCTGCATCCCATATAGGCATCAGTTTGAGTCCTGGCTGCTCTACTTCCAATCCAGTTCTCTGCTAATGACCTGGGAAAGCATAGGAAGATGGCCCAAGCACTTGGGCCTCTGCACCCACATATGAGAGCCGGAAGAAGCTCCTGGCTCCTGGCTTTGGATTGGCCCAACTCCGGCTGTTGTGGCCATTTTGGGAGTGAACTAGTGGATGGAAGACATCTCTCTCTCTCTCTCTCTCTCTCTCTCTCTCTCTTTCTCCCTCTTTCCCTCTCTCTGTTTGTAACTCTGCCTCTCAAATAATCTTTTTTTTTTTTTTTTTTACAGGCAGAGTGGACAGAGAGAGACAGACAGAGAGAAAGATCTTCCTTTTTTCTGTTGGTTCACCTTCCAATGGCCGCTGCGGCCGGCATGCTGCAGCCGGCGCACCACGCAGATCCAAAGCCAGGAGCCAGGTGCTTCCTCCTGGTCTCCCATGCGGGTGCAGGGCCCAGGGACCTGGGCCATCCTCCACTGCACTCCCGGGCCACAGCAGAGAGCTGGACTGGAAGAGGGGCAACCAGGACAGAATCCGGCGCCCCGACTGGGACTACAACCTGGGGTGCCGGCGCCGCAGGCGGAAGATTAGCCTATTGAGCCGTGGCGCCGGCCTCAAATAATATTTTAAAATAAAATTACCTCTTGTGCCACATGCCATTCTTGACACTAAAGATAATAGCAATAAACAAAATAATGACCTTGCCCTAATAGAACCCATACTGTTGAAAAGAATAGCCAGTAAATAAATAACATGTTTTAGGTAGTAATGAGTGATATAAGGAATATAAAAAACTGTAAAGCGGGGCTGGCACTGTGGCCTAGCAGGTAAAGCTGCCACCTACAGTACTGGCATCCCATATGGGCACCGGTTCAAGTCCTGGCTGTTCTACTTCCAATCCAGTTCTCTGCTAATGACCTGGGAAAGCATAGGAAGATGGCCCAAGCACTTGGGCCTCTGCACCCACATATGAGAGCCGGAAGAAACTCCTGGCTCCTGGCTTCGGATCAGCACAGCTCTGGCCATTGCGGCCAATTGAGGAGTGAACCAGCGGTTGGAAGACCTCTCTCTCTCTCTCTCTCTCTCTGCCTCTCCTTCTCTCTGTATGTAACTCTGACTTTCAAATAAATAAATAAATAAATATTTAAAAATAGTATAAAATGATAAAATGTGGAATGATGTTTATTTTGGATAGAGCAGCTAAGTGAAACATCTTTTAGGAGGTGATATTTAAACCAAAACACTAATGAATAGAGAAGCATGCAAGATCTCAAAGAACGTAGTAAGTCAAGGGTCCCATGCAGAGACCTTGATGTAGAAATTAAGAATAACAGCAGGTTTTTGGTCTGAACTGGGTTGATTGAGAGGAGTGAGATTTGGAAGAAAAGACAAATAGCAGTTCTGTTTTGCCTGTTCCACATTCAAGTAGAGCTACTAGGAAGCATTTAGGTGCATGAGGCTGGATCACAGGAGTAAGGTTGATGTTGAACATATACATCTGTTAGTCATTGATTATAGATGCTACAAAAGGTCATGAGAATTGATGAGTCCCTAAGATATGAAAACTAAGGATGGGCCCTGGGACAAAAGCAAGAGAAGAGGAAAGTGTAGGGAATAAGGAAGGAGGGTTAGGAGATGTCTGCTGAAATCACTAAGGATCAGAAACCTACAGCAGCATCATAGTTAGCTTCTCATTCAGTGCCACTGATGGAATGAGCCAGGCCTTGTGCTGATGTTCTTGAATACCATGCCCAGTTGGCCTTTTTTAAGTTGATAGCATAGGGCCAAGTTAAGTACCCAGAGATGGGGCTGTTGCCATGGTATAGCTGGTAAAGCCGCTGCCTGCAATGGCTACATCCCATATGTGCACCGTTCAAGTCCTGGCTGCCCCACTTCTGATCCAGTTCCCTGCTAATGCGCCTGGTAAAGCATTGAAAGAAAGCACAAGTCCTTGGGACCATGCACCCACATGGGAGACCTGAAAGAAGGTCCTAGCTTCAGATAGGTCCAGCTCCAGCCATTGAGGCCATTTGGGGAGTGAACCAGCAGATAGAAGAATGCTGTGTGTGTATATGTGTGTGTGTGTGGATGTCTGCCTCTCTCTAACTCTGCCTTTCAAATAAATATATAAGTCTTTAAAAAAAATAACAGGAGGTATATTTTCTCCTGGGTTTTGTCTTGGTGTCTTTCTAGCTTAGAGGAAAATTAAACTGGAAGAGTTTTAAGAGGACAGAATTAGTGCCACTACCACCCAGTCCAAATTGCTTCCTGCATGGGAAAAGCAGAGTAAACCAAATAAGGGTTTTTGCTTGTCACCTCTCCATAGTGAAGCTATTAAAATCAACCTGTATACCTAGGCACTGAGTACTGCCTTGTGAGGTACAAAGGCAAGAAAGGCTGAAACAGTTCATACCCATAGCTAAAATATAGCATGGGATTTCCAAAGGTTTGTATGTCATGGATCTGGATAAGTTGTATCCCTTTATATTATTTGAATACCAAACTGGCCTCACAGGATCACCAAGCTAATCAACTTTATATCCTCCCATCACATGTCACCTCAGCAAATTAGGGCACCCTGCTCACAGAACACAATCTGATAAACTGCTCCTTGATGGTATATTCTGCTATTCCACAGGAACTCACATTTATTTTGCTTTATTGCATGTATAATTCTTGTGTTAAACTGAGTTTCTCAAGCTAGGATTTGTAAAAAATAATCTTTGCTATTTTGTTGCTTTTTAATATGTTAAATTATTTAGTCTTTTCTGATAGCACAGATACTGTCAGTAGACTGACTTGAATGAAATTACCTATGGGACAGAACGGAAATCTTAGCCCTGCCTACCTCAGACTTTCTGATTCTTCTGCCACGTTGTGATCTGTGATGGAATGTGGTTTCTAGAGAAATGGAAGTTTTATGATAACAGCAGAACCATAAAGATAAGCATTTGTACTTTAGGGTAAATTAGTTTGTTGGAGAAAAATATAATTCAGTTACAACTAGTCATAATACACTTTTTAAATAAAATGTAGTTGGAAACAGCAATAATTTCCTTCTTTGGCTTTTGCTTGAGTTTCACTTCTTACTTATCTTGGTGGAGAGACTGAAGATATATATGCTCACTTCCACCACTCCAGGCCTCATTTTCCCAAATTATAAAATACGGACATTCTTCCAAATTGTATCTAAAAACCTTTACTCAATGGCTAGGCATAAAGATATTTGCTAATTATCCATTTCTCCTCCCCTTCTGGAGAGGCGGAATTGGTTCTGGCCAATCATCTATTAGAAGAGTTGTGTCCCCTGCAGGCTGTGGGAAACCCATGTGCAGTTCTTCATTCTCTCTTCTCTGCCAAGATGGCAGAGAAGCCCACTTGTCCAGGTGACGATGTTAACAGCTGAAACAGGAGCGGGAAAAGACAACCTCGGTTCTTTGTTCTTTGTGAAAGAAGAATTTCCGTGTAGACAAAGAAAAAAGCAAGATTAATGTAAGTCAGAAACCTCCTGCCACAGCAGCCTGAAGGGGAGCTTTAAGAAGGGCAGACTCCCTGAACCCTGAGGGTCTGAGTCTTTTAAGTACATTTCTGGGGATGGAGCAGGGGTGTGGAAGAAACCAGAACAGCAGCTAACAACCAGTTAGAAGGTGGGGACAAAACCCATCAGAAGTCCAGGTTTATAATCTGTCCTGTCCTGTCTAGCTTGCTCACAAGACAAAAAACCATGAAAAGGTTGGGACTGGTGACTTTTGTTTTCATAGTAAACCAGGAACTCAGAAGGGTGGAATCACTCCTCCCTTGCTATTCTCATGATAAGACTGGAAGCTCCCAAGAAGTGGGATAGGCTCTTTGATCTTGCTGAAGATAACTTTTGGGGGAAGCAAGCATTTTGCACCCTCTTAGGACTCCCCTTTCCTCATTTTCCACAGGACCAACCTAACTGTATTGACCTGTTTGACCCCTCACAACGGGGCCACTGAGTGTCTGGACTTGGTTTGAGAATATAGCATGAGTGTGAAATATATTTGAGTTGGGTTAAGCCACTGAAATTCTGAAGTTAATTTATTACAGTTGCACAATTCAACTTGTTCTAATACATCAGACCTGACTGTCTATGGTTTTGTGGGTCACTATTTCCATATTATGAAGCTGGTGGTTTTTTACTCTTTACATGTGAATAAAAATACTATGAAGGAATTTGAAGCACACAATGTTTTTCCAAATGACTGAATAAGTTGGTACTTATTAAGTCCATCTTTAAACACAAGTTCTTGTCATTACTCTGGATTTCAGTTTGCATCTTCTAAAGAGCTGAATTCTGATAGGCTTTCTGTTCCCCAATTGTTATGGCTCTACTTTTTAATAAAATAGCTGCTTTGTTTCCGCATTCAGAATATCCCTCCCTACGCATTTTAAGCATGAAATTTGATAGAAAAAAAATGTGGCATTCCCTTGTTCCTGATCTTTTAAAACTTTTTAATGATCTATATGAAGAGATGAGTATTACCTCAAGATTACCATATGTCTTCAAGGGAAGTTGAAGCAAAGCCCTTCCTTAGCATGAAATAGTTATTGTCCCAGTTATGTAAGCAAAATTTCACAGAAGCAGTGCTGCATTCATTGGCCTACACCTTAAGCAAAGATGTGTTAGTTGCACACAGACACCACTGTTTCTGAATGACATGGATAACTGTATTGAAATTTGCCTTGATTCTGTGACAATAAAAGCTGAGGAGGGACAAGAGAAGAGAGAAATAAAAGAGAGGGGGGAAGAGAGAGAGAAGGAGAGAGAGGGAGGGAGAAAGGGAGGGAGGAAGGGAGACTGTGAATCTACTAAAAAGGATTTGAGTTTACAAGTTTTCATAACATAGAAAATGACATGACATTTCCATGGCCGACATGGTAATGTGATCTTGCCTGAGACAAGCAAGAGGAAAAGTGTGGTTAAAGGTTCTAAAATACAAGTTTTATCTTTTAAAAGGAAACTTAACAAAACATAACAGATAATATTGGTATATGAGTAATAGCATAATCCTATAAATAGCAAAGAATTATATCTCTCATCTTGTAATTTTATAGAATACAAGAAGTATTACTTTATCATTCACTTTTTATGGTGAAAAAACATACTTGGAATTAGCTAGCTGGACTCAGTTCAGATGACCCCAATGTTGTTGGTGACATCCAAAGCATTAGAATCAGGAGCCAGTCAACATATGCCTTCTTCTCTCCATCAGGTCTGCTGAGGCCACAGCAAGGTCACAGTTTCCTCGCAGCTTATTTGATCTGGTGCTTATTGGCCTTGACATCCACAGTGAACACGAGTGTGTTGTTGTCGTCTGTCTTCTTTATAGCAGGCTCAGTGGCTGGGGTGGGGAGGTGACTTGATGATGGCAGGTGGTCAAGCTTGTTTCTCGGGGAGGTGCTCTTCCAAGGATATTTGGGCTGCCGCCAGGGGCATGGTGACTTGGGCTTCCAGATGTGGGTGACATGTGGATCTTATTTTGGGGGGCTGTGGATGCCTTTCAGCACTCTGTTCTTGGCCGTCAGAGCCTTCGCTTAGTCTTCAGCTTTGGGAAGAGCAGGAGCTTCCTTCTTCACCTTCAGTGCCATCTTGGTAGAAAAGCTCACTCGCTCTTGATAAATAATTTTTAGTAAATTTTTACTTTGTAAAGAATATGTTGATTCAACTGACACTGGCACTGTTAAGAGTGTGTTGTAGGCTGAGACAACTTTGTGATGTATTTCTGAGGAAGTGTTTTAAAATACAGTAGTTGCTATTATTTGCAGTGTTGCTTTCTGCAGTTTCAGTTAACCATGACCAACCACAGCCCAAACATTAACTGGAAAATTCCAGAAATAATTCATAAGTGTTGAATTGTGTACTATTCTGAGAAGTGTGTTGAAATCTCATGCTGTCCCATCAGGATACTCTATCCAGGCCATGAGTCTTCCTTTTTTTTTTTTAATTTGATTGATTTATTTATTTGAAAAGCAGAGTTACAGAGAAGCAGAGAGAGAGTGAGAGAGAGGGGAGAGAGAGGTCTTCCATCCAATGGTTCATTCCCCAAGGTTTCAATGGCAGAGTTGGGCCAAACCAAAGCCAGGATCCAGGAGCTTCTTCCAGGTCTCTCACATGGGTGCAGGGGCCCAAGGACTTGGGCCATCTTCTACTGCTTTCCAGGCAATAGCAGAGAGCTGGATTGGAAGTGGAGCAGACAGGACTCAAACTGGCACCCATATGGGATGCCGGCACTGCAGGCAGCAGCCTTGTCTGCTATGCCACAGCACCAATCCCAAATCTTTCCTTTATCCAACATGCTTACACCATATATGCCACCTACCCATTACTCATTTAGTTATTAAATTGGCCATCATAGCATTGTAGTGTTTATATTTAAGTAACCCTTATTTTACTAAAATAATGGACCCAAAGCATAAGAGTATTAGTGTTGGCAATTTCATAACTATTCTATTTTAGTATTAGTTCTGATTGTTCATCTTGTGTTATGCCTGATTTATAAATTAAACTTGATCATAAGTTTCTAAGTACAGTAAAAATCATGGTCTACACGGGAGTTCATACACTTTGCAGCTTCATCCCCTGGGAGTCTTGAAGCACATCCCCCTGGGATAAGAGAGAACTGATTATAAATCTTAGTCACCTAGGGCTGATTGTTCTTATGGAGCAAGTTTTCTAAAAAGATTTAATTCTTCACACACATTAGCTTCACAGTTCATTTTGAGCAGAAATTTTTAGACTTTTGAAGTAATGTTTTTGAGGTACAGTGAGAGAGAATGAATAAATGAATGCTCATATCTGCTGGTTCACTCCCCTAAAATGGCACAACAGCCAGGGTTGAGCCAATCCAAAGCCAGAAACTTGAACCAGATCTCACATATTGGTGGAAGGAACCCAGTTATTTGAGTCCTCACCATTGCCTACCAGGGCTGCATTAACAAGGAGCAGCAGTCAAGAGCGACAGCTGGGTATCAAAGCCAGGTACTCTGACATGGGATGCTGGCATCTGAACCAGCATCTTAACTGCTAGGCTAAACACCACCCCCATTACAATTTCATTTTAATGTTTTCTCTGGTATGTTCTAAACCAAGTCACTCAATGATTTGTATGTTATTCAAAATTCCTGTTTGTGCTTTCTATAGTTGTATCTTCAGTTACAAAGAAAAAATATTTTTTAACTTTTATTTAGTAAATATAAATTTCCAAAGTGCAGTTTATGGATTAAAATGGCTTCCCCCCCATAACTTCCCTCCTACTCACACCCTTCCCATCTCCCAATCCCTCTCCCATTCCATTTATATCAAGATTCATTTTCAATTATCTTCATATACAGAAGATCGATTTAGTATATATTAAGTAAAGATTTCATCAGTTTGCACCCACACAGAAACACAAAGTGTAAAATACTGTTTCAGTACTAGTTATAGCATTACTTCACATTGGACAACACATTAAGGACAGATCCCACATGAGAAGTAAGTACATAGTGACTCCTGTTGTTGACTTAACAATTTGACACTCTTGTTTATGGCGTCAGTAATCTCCCTAGGCTCTAGTCATGAGTTGCCAAGGCTATGGAAGCCTTTTGAATTCGCCAACTTCAATCTTATTCCGACAGGGTCATAGTCAAAGTGGAAATTCTCTCCTCCCTTCAGAGAAAGGTACCTCCTTCTTTGATGGCCCCGTTTTTCCACTGGGATCTCACTCACAGAGATCTTTCATTTAGGTGTTTTTTTTTTTTTCCCCCACAGTGTCTTGGCTTTCCATGCCTAAAATACTCTCATGGGCTCTTCAACCATATCCGAATGCCTTCACGGCTGATTCTGAGGCCAGAGTGCTATTTAGGACATCTGCCATTCTATGAGTCTGCTGTGTATCCCGCTTCCCATGATGGATCATTCTCTCTCTTTTTGATTCTATCAGCTAGTATTAGCAGACACTAGTCTTGTTTGTGTGATCCCTTTGACTCTTAGACCTATCAGTGTGATCAGTTGTGAACTGAAATTGATCACTTGGACTAGTGAAATGGCATTGGTACATGCCACCTTGATGGGATTGAATTGGAATCCCCTGGCACGTTTCTAATTCCACCAATTGGGGCAAGTCCAACTGAGCATGTCCCAAATTGTACATCTATTCCCTCTATTATCCCCACTCTTATATTTAACAGGGATCACTTTTCAGTTAAAATTTAAACACCTAAGAATAATTGTGTGTTAATTACAGAGTTCAACCAATAGTATTACAACAAAAAAAAGTACTAAAAGGGATAAAGTATTACATTGTACATCAACAGTCAGGACAAGGGCTGATCAAGTCACTGTTTCTCATAGTGTCCATTTCACTTCAACAGGTTTCCCCTTTGGTGCTCAGTTAGTTGTCGCTGATCAGGGAGAACATATGATATTTGTCCCTTTGGGACTGGCTTAATTCACTCAGCATAATGTTTTCCAGATTCCTCCATTGTGCTGCAAATGACCGGATTTCTTTGATTTTGACTGCTTTATAGTATTCTATAGAGTACATGTCCCATAATTTCTTTATCCAGCCTACTGTTGATGGGCATTTGGGTTGGTTCCAGGTCTTAGCTATTGTGAATTGAGCTGCAATATACATTAATGTGCAGACAGCTTGTTTGTTTGCCAATTTAATTTCCTTTGGGTAAATTCCAAGGAGTGGGATGGCTGGGTTGTATGGTAGGGTTCTATTCAGGTTTCTGAGGAATCTCCAGACTGATGTCCATAGTGGATTAACCAGTTTGCATTCCCACCCACAGTGGGTTAGTGTCCCTTTTTCCCCACATCCTCTCCAGCATCTATTGTTGGTAAATTTCTGAATGTGAGCCATTCTAACTGGAGTGAGGTGAAACCTCATTGTGGTTTTGATTTGCATTTCCCTGATGGCTAGTGATCTTGAACATTTTTTCATGTGTCTGTTGGCCATTTGGATTTCCTCTTTTGAAAAATGTCTATTGAGGTCCTTGGTCCATCTCTTGAGTGGGTTCTTTGTTTTCATGTTGTGGAGTTTCTTGATTTCCTTGTAGATTCTGGTTACCAACCCTTTATCTGTTGCATAGTTTGCAAATATTTTTTCCCATTCTGTCCGTTGCCTCTTCACTCTCCTGACTGTATCTTTTGAAGTACAGAAACTTCTCAATTTGATGCAATCCCAAATGTTAATTTTGGCTTTGAATGTCTGTGCTTCTGGGGTATTTTCCAAGAAGTCTTTGCCAGTACCTATATCTTGCAGGGTTTCTCCAATGTTCTCTAATAATTTGATGGTGTCAGGTCATAGATTTAAGTCTTTAATCCATGTTGAGTGAATTTTTGTGTAAGGTGAAAGGTAGGGGTCTTGCTTCATGATTCTGCACATGGAAATCCAATTTTCCCAGCACCATTTATTGAATAGACTGTCCTTACTCCAGGGATTAGTTTTGGATCCTTGATCAACTATAAGTTGGCTGTAGATGTTTGGATTGATTTCTGGTGTTTCTATTCTGTTCCATTGGTCTATCCATCTGTTTCTGTACCAGTACCATGCTCTTTTGATAACAACTGCCCTGTAGTATGTCCTGAAATCTGGTATTGTGATGCCTCCGGCTTTGTTTTTGTTGTACAAGATTGCTTTAGCTATTCGAGGTCTCCTGTGTCTCCATATGAATTTCAGCATCATTTTTTCCAGATCTGAGAAGAAGGTTTTCAGTATCTTGATTGGTATTGCATTGAATCTATAAATTGCTTTTGGGAGAATGGACATTTTGATGATATTGATTCTTCTAATCCATGAGCATGGAAGATTTTTCCATTTCTTGGTATCTTCTTCTATTTCTTTGTTTAAGGTTTTGTAATTTTCATCATAGAGATCTTTAACGTCCTTGGTTAAGTTTATTCCAAGGTATTTGATTGTTTTTGTAGCTATTATGAATGGGATTGATCTTAGAAGTTCTTCCTCAGCCGTGTCATTGCCTGTGTATAGAAAGGCTGTTGATTTTTGTGCATTGATTTTATATCCTGCTACTTTGCCAAACTCTTCTATGAGTTCCAATAGTCTCTTAGCATAGTTCTTTGGGTCCCCTAAATAAAGAATCATATCATCTACAAAGAGGGATAGTTTGAGTTCTTCCTTCCCAATTTGTATCCCTTTAATTTCTTTTTCTTGCCTAATAGCTCTGGCTAAAACTTCCAGAACTATATTGAATAGCAGTGGTGAGAGTGGGCATCCCTGTCTGGTACTCGATCTCAGTGGAAATGCTTCCAACTTTTCCCCATTCAATAGGATGTTGGCCGTGGGTTTTTCATAAATTGCTTTGATGGTATTGAGGAAAGTTCCTTCTATACCCAGTTTGCTTAGAGTTTTCATCATGAAAGGTGTTGTATTTTATCAAATGCTTTCTCTGCGTCTATTGAGATAATCATATGGTTTTTCTTCTGCAGTCTATTAATGTGGTACATCACATTGATTGTTTTGTGCACATTGAACCATCCCTGCATACCAGGGATAAATCCCACTTGGTCTGATTGGATGATCTTTCTGATGTGTTGTTGCATTCTATTGGCGAGAATTTTATTGAGGATTTTTGCATCTATATTCATCAGGGATATTGGTCTGTAATTCTCTTTCAATGCTTCATCTTTTTCCGGCTTAGGAATTAAGGCGATGCTGGCTTCATAGAAAGAATTTGGGAGGACTCCCTCTTTTTCGATTGTTCTGAATAGTTTGAGAAGAATTGGAGTTAGTTCTTCTTTAAATGTCCAGTAGAATTCAGCAGTGAATCCATCTGGTCCTGGGCTTTTCTTTGTTGGGTCTGTTTAGGTTTTCTATGTCTTCCTGGTTCAATTTAGGTAGGTTGCCTGTGTCCAGAAATCTATCCATTTCTGATAGATTTCCTGTTTGCTGGCATACAATCCTTGTAGTAATTTCTGATGATTCTTTTTATTTCTGTGGTATCTGTTGTTACGTTTCCTTTTTTATCTCTCATTTTATTGATTTGGGTCTTTTCTCTTCTTTTTTTTAGTTAGTTGGGCCAATGGTGTGTCAGTTTTGTTTATTTTTTCAAAAAACCAGCTCCTCGTTTGGCTGATTTTTTGTAATTTTTTTTTTTTTTTGGATTCAAGCCTGTTGATTTCTTCTCTGATTTTAATTATTTCTCTTCTCCTACTAGATTTGGGTCTGGTTTGCTGAAGATTTTCTAGATCCTTGAGGTGAATTGAAAGCTCATCTATTTGGTGCCTTTCCAATTTCTTGATGTAGGCAACTATTGATATAAACTTGCCTCTTAACACTGCTTTTGCTGTATCCCATAAGTTTTGGTATGTTGTGCTGTTATCCTCATTTACTTCCAGAAAATTTTTGATTTCTCTTTTAATTTCTTCTATGACCCATTGTTCATTCAGGAGCATGTTGTTCAATCTCCATGCATTTGCATATGCTCTAGGGATTCCTGAGTTGCTAATTTCCAACTTCATTCCTTTATGGTCTGAGAAGCTGCATCGTATGGTTCTAATTCTTTTGAATTTGCTGAGACTTGCTTTATGGCCTAGTATGTGGTCAACCCTAGAGAAGGTTCCATGTACTGCTGAGAAGAATGTAAATGCTTTATGTGTAGAATGAAAAGTTCTGTAGATATCTGTTAGATCCATTTGGGCTATAGTGTCATTTAAATCCACTGTATCCTTGTTGATCTGTCCTGTTGATCTGTCTCTGAGAGTAGAGTATTGAAGTCCCCCAGTACTATTGTATTGGAGTCTAAGTCTCCCTTTAAGTCCCTTAACAAATCTTTTAAATAAACTGGTGCCCTGTAATTAGGTGCATATACATTGATAATAGTTATATCTTCCTGTTGAATTGATCCCTTAATCATTATATAGTGCCCCTCTTTGTCTCTCTTAACAGTTTTTGTGTTAAAGTTTATGTTGTCCGATATTAAGATGGCTACACCCGCTCTTTTTTCATTTCTGTTGGCATGGTATATCTTTTTCCAGCCTTTCACTTTCAGTCTGTATGCATCTTTGTTGGAAAGATGTGTTTCTTGTAAGCAGCAAATAGATGGGTTCTGTTCCTTAACCCAATCAGCCAATCGGTGTCTTTTAACTGGACAGTTCCGGCCATTAACATTCAATGTGACTATTGATAAGTAGTAACTTTGCCCTGCCATTTGCCAAAGATATTTTCTAACGTATGCTTTGAATTTCCTGTGATCTTTTACTGTGAGGTTTCCTTCCTTTACCTACTTTCATATTGATGAGCGTGTTTCTGTGTTTCTGTGTGTAACACATCTTTAAGCATCTTTTGCAGGGTTGGACGAGTGGTGACAAATTCTTTCAATTTCTGTTTGCTATGAAAGGTCTTTATCTCACCTTCATTCACAAATGAGAGCTTTGCAGGATATAATATTCTGGGCTGGAAGTTTTTCTCTCTTAGTACCTGGGCTATGTCTCACCATTCCCTTCTAGCTTGTAGGGTTTCTGATGAGAAGTCAGCTGTGAGTCTAATTGGTGATCCTCTGAGAGTAATCTGATGTTTCTCTCTTGCAAATTTTAGAATCTTTTCTTTATGTTTCACTGTGGTGAGTTTGGTTACAACGTGTGGTGGTGAGGATCTCTTTTGGTCATGTTTACTAGGGGTTCTGTGAACTTCCTGTACTCGGATGTCTCTGTCCTTTTCCAAACCCGGGAAATTCTCTGCAAGTATCTCACTAAAAAGGCCTTCTAATCCTTTCTCTCTCTCCATGCCTTCAGGAACTCCTAGAACCTTAATGTTGGGTTTTTTAATAGTATCCTGAAGATTCCCGACAATATGTTTTAGATTTCTAATTTCCTCTTCTTTTCTTTGGTCTGACTGTATCCTTTCCTGTTCTCTGTCTTCTAAGTCCAATATTCTCTCTTCTGTTTCACTGACTCTGTTTTTAAGGCTCTCTAATGTGTTTGTCATTTGATCTATTGAGTTCTTCATTTCATTTTGATTTCTCTTCACTATCTTCACACATTCCTGTTCTGCTAGTTTCCGTATTTCATTTTGATTCCTCCTTAAGATTTCATTTTCTCAAAGGAGATTTTCTATCCTGTCCAGTAAGGAATTCCATAGCTCAAGCATTTGTTTTTGAAAACTTCTAATTGTTCTTATCATAAATTTTTTGAAATCAGTATCTTGTATTTCTTCCGTCTCATCATCTTCATAATCTTGGCTTGAGGTGTCTTGTTCATTTAGGGTGTCATAATATCTTCCTTGTTCTTGTTTCCTCAGTTTCTGCGTTTGTTGCTTGGCATTGTGGAGATATCCTTTGGATTCTTCTTCCCTCGCTGTGGTGTTTATTCTTGTTATACTATGACTGTATTAAGTGGACTCTCTGCTTTTGAGGGAGTCTTAGAGGCTTGAGATGGGTGTGTCCTGAGAGTTCTGTTTGGTTCCTCAGGGTTAAGGGTGTAACAAAGGTGACACTCCCAGGTTAGGCATGGTAAATCTCTCTCTCTTTCTTTCTTTCTTTTTTTGATTCAAAAGGGACGTAATTCCGCACTGCTGAGCGGAATTGGAGGTAGTTAGCAGGCGAATGATATACCCACAGGAGCCAGAGATCAGAAGCTCTTTCCCAAGGACCACACAGGGAATCTGTTCTGCCCTCAGTGTGGGCTCAAATTCTCTTGCAGTCCCCCACTGGGTTGCCAAGGTTACTGAATTGTAGCATCTCTGGAGAGTACTCACGTGAATTCCGTGAGTTCTCTCACCCACCATCTCTTTTTTCACAGTCTCAGTTCATTAGCACCACACATTCACTAGGTCCTAATCTCCTATTATTTCACACACACACCCCTGAGTCAGGTTTTTCTGCTTGGATGTGGGTGGGTGCAGCCCTGAGGTCACCCTGCTTATGACATATGTCCAAAATGGCGCCTGCCCTTTGTCTTGCTTGCCTTTGAGAGGTGAGCGGAGAGAGAGAAACTCGTGTCTGTATCGGTCACTTTTTTTTTTCTTTCCTCTCTCTTCTAGTTAGCCTGGTGAACCTTTCCCCACGGGGTTTCAAGCCTCGTTCCCTCTAGTCTCCTCTTTCCACTTGCCTGCTGGTGTCTCGGGCTATTGAGGTTCAGCTCACCTTGCATTCCAGTGCTGGTACGTTGATTCTGCCACTGGTGTCCTGAACCATGGGCTCCCACACTCTCCACGCAGGTCCACTGTGAATCACTAGTTCCAGAAGAGTTTCCTCTGCTGTTTCTTCCCCTACTCTTCCTTGAACCTGCAGTATCTCCACTTTTATTAAACTGTCTCTTCCCGGACTATCAGTGTGCTCCCTTCCTATTCCGCCATCTTGCCACCAGTCCAAGAAAAATTAATTTAAAACTATATTCCTTGGGGCTGGTGCTATGGCACAGTAAGTTAATCCTCCACCTACGGAGTGGGCATCCCGTATGTGTGCCATTTCTAGTGCCGGCTGCTCCTCTTCCCATCCAGCTCTCTACTATGGCCTGGGAAAGCAGTAGATGACCTAAGTGCTTGGGCCCCTGCACCCACGTAGGAGACCTGGAAGAAGCTTCTGGCTCTGGGCTTCGGATGGCCACAGTTCCAGCCATTGTTGCCAATTGTGTGAACCATTGGATGGAAGACCTCTCTGTCTCTGCCTCTCTCTGTCTGCAACTCTGTCTCTTTCTTTCACTGTCTGTAACTCTGCCTCTCAAATAAATAAATAAATTTTTAAAAAATTATATTTCTCGTTAATAATTTGTTCATTTGAAGCTGCATGTGAAAATAGTGTTTTGCTTTTCCCATCAAATGCAACAGCCTTTAACTTTAATTTCTAATTTTAGTGCTGTGAATATTTACTTTGCAATGTTGCAGCAGTTTTTAAAACCAGAAATTCTAAACTCCAGAGAATTTGATTATCTCTCTGATATGCTGTATTGCATTGTCTGTGTGTTTGCTTTTGTTTTGTGATAATTTACTGACATTTGTTGCCAGAACTCTGGCAGTTCCTATCTCAGTGCTCAGGTCAGAAAGGCAAAATGTTTGCAGCAGGGAAGGGCCCTGGAAACAGATAGGCAAGCCAGACTCCCAATAAATGCTACTGTTATTATCACTCCTACTGTCATGATTACTTTCCCCACTCTGTGGTCTCTTTGTGGGAGTTAGAAAGGAGTGTCAGAAGAAGGGACTCCGTGGCATCATTTGAGAACCCTGTGACCCACATCAGAGTGCCGGTTCTACTCCTGGACCCCCACTTCCAGCTCAGCCTCCTGCTAATGAGTCCTGAAAGCCACCAGAGGGAGAGGGCCCAGTTGCTTGGCCCTCTGCCACCCACTTGGGAGACCTGGATGGGGTTCTGGGCTCCTGTCCAGCTTGGCCCAGCCAGGGGAACTGGGGCACTTGGGGAATGAACCAACAAATGCAGGATCTCTCTCTCCCTGCCCCTTCAAGTAAATGAAAACAAATTAAGAAAACAATAAAAGAAAAAGACAAGTTAGAGGTCAGCAGAAGAGAAGACCTAGAAGACAGCAGGGCCTTGGCTCTCGAAGCCATTCTGATGTTTACCTTCCCTGAAGTTCCCATCAGGCTTCTTGCACGTGACGTGATCTGTTATCTAAGCCTTGCTCAGGAAAGTCCATGTCTGCAGGGCTTCTTGGATTCTGAGGTTCTACGCGCCTGATCCTTTTCTATCTGGTTGTGTGTCTTACAGGTATGAGACCTCTCTTCTGGACTTGGTTAAGTCTCTGAGCCCAAAATCTGCTCCGCAACCTCAGCTGCGCCCCTCCAGAGAAGCTGGGCTCTGGAGTCACAGTACCTCCCGCCTCAGCCCCCCAAAATCCACTTGGAGGAAGATGGGAGTGCACAGGACCCCTGAAGACCTGGAGGAGAGTCAGATTTTGGAAGATATATTTTTCATTTGACACCAAAGCATATGCTCAAAATTTCCATAGGAAATTTGCGGGTTTCCTTTTTTTTTTTTTCCCACATACACTGATCTAGGATTTTAAATTTTGATTGCAAAGTAATTGTATCTCTCCTTTCACAGAGACCTATCTCACTAGCATCCTGTTATGTATTGAATATAGAAGTTATTCAAATACCCAAGGTGTTTTGGGTCAGACCAATCAACAGATAACACACTGATGGGGGGTGGGGCCAGGGGTTTGTAGCTTTCCTCTGCCAACAACATAGGATGCTTCCTGCCTGGCAGGAACCATTGCCTGTTCAGCCTCGTTTCAAGAGTACTTCTCATTTGTCTGCTGGAAAACATTGGCTCTTTTTCTACCCAAGGAAACTCTTTTAAAAGTTCCCTCTAATGTAAAAGTAGCCCTTTGGTAACACAAGCACTTTCAGAAAGATGAACTCTTTCACCTTGTCTGTCCTGCTCTCTCACCACTGTTTCTAAGTGTGATCATCTAACTCTGAAGCTGAAAATGGTGTTCCTAGCATCAGAAGCAAGACTGGGGCCAATTAGGGGTCACTCTCACAAGTCATCAGCCTGGTAGTTGCCCTTCCCATAGTCAAAGAGCTCAGTGGGGTAGCAGGAAGGACCCAGCCAATCCCTGGAAAGAGGCAGCATTGAATCTTATTAAAGAGTCATTGCCCTGGGGAAATCAAGTGGCGGGATAAACCTGCAACACTTTTCCTACCAATGTCCGGGTGACCAGTCCTTCAGCTTCCCAGGATGAACAAGAGCAAGCCCCAGGGGTCTTGTTGACCCAAGTGTTTGGTTTATTCACTTGCTGTCACATGCGCTCTTAGGAACTTCCTATGGCTGTTTCTGAGGAAGCCACCACACGGAGAGTAGCATCCCGCTGCTGCAGGCTTCCTGGAG